>NC_072731.1:97132600-97364382 GCF_026930045.1 Uloborus diversus | reverse complement strand
GCGACATAGCAACAATCTGAAATTATTCTTATCAAAATGTCATGGACGATTTTTCAGTTTAAAAAAAAAGCATATCAGCGTACTTAAAAAGTTTATTTGAATTATTTTGGGGCCGCAACATCTTCGAGCACACTGCACAACTGCGAGGAAAATCATTTATAAAAAAAAAATTTACAGGGAACATGATCCTCAGAAAAGTTTCAAAATTAATTGTTAAAAATAATTTAAACGAATAGCGAATACATATTATTTAAATTTCTTTATATTAGAAATGAGCCATTTTACTCTTTATTTCAAGCAATTATAGTAATAATAATAATAATGCTTTAAAAAATCTGTATAACTTTCTACATTTTACTCTATTTTTTCCACAAAATAATTGACGTGTCGTTCATCAGCTGAGATTCTTATTTAGATTCTATTAAAATAATTAATCTGAAAGTCCAGCGTTGAAGGTTCAAAATAAATAAATAAATAAATAAAATGCTTGACAGATGTACTTAATTAATCGAATCACATGTTATTAAGACCTAGAATAGTATAAATAGTACTCAGTTATTTCAGGTTACAAGAACCTTATTAAAAACATACGAAGAGTTTAAAAAAAAAAAAAAAAAAAAAGAATAGTTCTCATTAATCAGTTTTCTTTTTCTCTCTCTCACTTTTTTAATGCCTTTTTTTTAATAATTATTTTTTACGTTAGATAATTCCGTATTAAAGCTACTCAGCCTTGTTGAATATTAGTTCTATCTATTGACAATACTTTCGTTCGAGCACTTAATTTGATTACATACAGTAGCTCGCATTAGAAAAGCCATCATTTTAGCGTACATAATGCGGTGATTTGTTGCAATTAGCTCATTAGCAATCAAGAAAATTCTTCACAATTTTTTTTACAGACGATAATTAAGCGCTCGTACCTTATGGTTTTTATTGTTGTTTTATTTTAATTTATTTATTAGTTTATTTCATTTATTTGTAGAAAAAAATAATAATCAAATGGATAAATGTTCTATAGTTAAAACATCTAAAAGTAAAACTTCACTTTTTCCGAATCTATTTTTATTTTTTTTAAATAGTTTTGCTCCTTTTTATCACATTTCATACATTATGTGGATAAATTTAAAATTTGGATTCGATGGGCACTTTTTTCTTGTACAATTTTTCTTCAATTTTTTATAGGATGTTGATGTCTTTTTGTTAAGTTTCTTTCTTTCTCTCTCTTTAAAAAAATAAAGAAAAAATAATTAAGTAAAATTGCATAGTTATGTGTGTACAATCACACGATTTCTAGACTCAAGTGGATGTCATTCATAAATCAACTGCATGTTTGAATTTTTAAATAATTTTGCTCTTTGATAAATACAACTCAATAAATTTAAATTGGGAAAACGAAATTAAGGTTGCGTTTTTTTTTTTTTTATTTTAGACAAAACAAGGCAAAAAAAAGTTATTAACCCAGAAAATTAAAACCAAAATCATCAATTTACATGAGAAAGAAATTTGTGTAAGAAATTGAACTATTCATGAACTTTTTCGATTATATAAAATGCAAAATGTTTCTATATTCTAAACTTCTCAGATAAAATTTGATGGTTTGAAAAGCACTGGTTTGTCAACAGGATGTTCACTTTACAAAACATCATTACTTTCTTCCAGAACCAAACAAGCCTGTTTTTCCGGTGAAGAAACTATGAAAAAATTCCTGCATTTTAGTTCGAATTATGTGACGAGCAGTGTTTTTCGGCGATTTTAGATTTCGGCATAAATTTTTTACTTTTTATATTCAATTGTTGCTAAAAATATAAATAATTCTAAAAAAGATTTTTGGAAATTTTTGTTCGAACTAAAGATGCATATTTCATTTGTAACCCTCAATATTCCTTTAAAAACTTTTTTGTTTGGTCTAAAAGTTAATAACAATGTGTTCGAAAGTTAAGAGTAGCAGCATGCGACTGCGGAGAACGGCTGAAGACTTTTCAAATTACTGAATGTTTCAGTAATTTGAAAAGACGGTCAACACAACCTCAGAGTTCTACTTTCAAATTCTCATTTACACATCTAAACGTTTTTATAAACGATTCTTTTGGACTGTAAGCATTTTTTAAAAATATTTTTAATTGTTTTCTTTTACTTTTGTTTTTATGTTAAAGGCTGAAAGGAACATTGCCCACAAAGATTTTTTTCTAAAACGATTATTATTTGTTGGTTATGAATTTCCATTGCTATTTTGCTGTTACGCTTTAATTTAATGCAACAGTTGTAACAAAACCAAAGGGTGCTTTTGCGAAATCTGCCTTTCTAGGGTCGGCTGTGTGTACTTGGGTAGGAGAGATTGCTTTTAATAAAAACCTTTGAAGTAGAATTGCTGTACCTAAAATGTAAGGGTCTGTATATTACCATTATTACAGATAAATTAAATATTTTAACTTAACTATTAATGAATTTAAAAATAAACAATTTTTAAAAAACTGCAGAAAAAGGCAGAAAATGCAGTTTAAAAAGAAAAATAATAATGAAAGAAACCAACTAAGGAAGCCAAAACATTTGCATAACTTAAAATTGGTCCATTTTCGTTTTACAGTATAAAGTAACCAATAAGTTGTGGAACCTCTCCTACCATGTAAACGAATAAGAACAGTACGTCATCGCTCCAAAATAGCAGATGCGCGAACACTCCTATTTTGGTAGGAGAAATTGCGCTGTCTTTTATTTAAACAAGAACTCTGCTAGAAGGAACTACAAGTGCTAACAATGTTCTTGTAGGGAAGTAGCTCCATAAGAAACTGCTTAAAAAAATTAAATAATTTTCTTCATTGCCACTCTATAGACTGTAGGAAAGGTATGAGTACTTTCGCACTCAGCTTGCTTAAACAGTGCACAGTAGCGAGATTGTATAGCATAGGATCTGAAAAATCTGTATGCACTTTCATCTGCACGCTCGAATACTGCTCTTTTACAATTAGGTTGAGTCTCGTCGAGATTTCTAAACTATTACCCACGAACCCTCTTGTGCGCAATATCTATATACAATCTTTTTTTTTTCTTGTTTTAACAGTTTTTTGTTTAACTATAAAAATTCAAACAAAACCTTTATAAAAAGCAATAAGTAGTTTTTTGATTGTGCAATTAAAAAAAGCATTAATGATCATTAGAAGGTAAAATAAAAGAGAAAAGTACTGAAAATGAATTAGTTTTTAATCTTTTAACCACTAACTTACAGCAACGATGTAATTCTCAATTGAGGCAACTTCTGAAGTAACTCAGATCTCATTAACTAGTTTTATAAACCAAAGACTTATTTTAAAAAATCATTTGAGAAATTTAACTTAAATTTATTTAAAGCCTTTGTCGGAAAAAGCAAATGTAATTATGCAACTAAATTTAATTATGTTAAGTTCATGTTTTGGCTCGAATAAAATCTGAAAAGTAGTTCGATAAAAATATAAGGTATCTAAAATTATCTTTTGAAGCACAAAACCCACTAATGTCCTTGGTTTACAATGTAAAACCTTCTGAATTATTTATTAAGCGCATTTTACTAATTTATTTGAAAAATTTCAAATGATCTTCCACAGTTAACATATTTCTGCTGCTGTGTTGACAATTTTAAACCCTCAAACTATAAATTTTGTTAGTCATGAAATTTTTTTATTTATAATTCCTCGGTTCTCCGAGAATTTCCATGTTTCAGTCTTAAGAAACTATTATTCTCATACATATATATATATATATATATATATATATATATATATATATATATATATATATATATATATATATATATATATATATATATATATAATAGCCAAATTCATGAATCGAGTAACAATCTGACGTCACCAGCAGTGCAACTTGCGATACGGATGATGCACTTACGTCCGTCAATTAGTACAAAACCATAGTTTATAAATGATTAGCGTAAGAGCATTATTTGTCACTGTTGGAGCACCTAAAATTCGGTAATGTCATTTTAACAACGTAGTTTCCCTGAAAACAAATAGATGCGTACAATTGCGCCCACACTGTCAAAAATGAAACGTTCAATTTTGACGATTCGGCAATCCTCGAGCACTATTTCGTTATTTTCGACGATCCTTTCGTCACCGAATCACGTGATATTTGACGAAACCAGAAATCTCAAATTTTTCACGAAATTATTTCGTCCCGATTTCGTCACATTGCAGTGCATTCTGGGAGTTTTCGTTACAGTCTTGTACTTGCTCGTTAAATTATCTTACCTCAATTATTCTAAAGGATTCATAAAAAAAGGTTAGTATTTATTGAAATTTGTATGTGCAATGTGCCTTCTTTTATGTATTGTTACATTTTTGTTTAGTGTTGTGTTTATAGTTCTATTTAAAACACATTAAAATTGAAAACGAACGGTTCGATTAGGTTTAGAATTCTGTGTGTGTTAACTTTGAGTTACCTCCACGTTAGGCTTAGCTAGCTTGTTTTTTTTTTTTTTATTTGTAAAAGAAAATGTTGGTTCGTTGACATTTGTTTTCAAAAGCGTACTTCCTTTATTTCGTTAAAAAAATTAAACATGCCTAAAGAGTTTGTACGAATTTAAACTTACAAAAAAAAACCCTACACCGTATCTTAACTAACACAGATGATAAATACAGCGCTTTTATAAAAGGCATAGAACTTTGAAGCTTTTAATTTCAACATGGAATATATTACATGGTAATGTGTTTTCATTCTTCTCTATGAATTTTACGAAAATAATTCTGTTAAACGAAGTGTATTTTTTAGTTTAATAGTTCAAATTTGTTTCATTCTGCATTTTTATTTTCTTAAACAAATACTATACACCAATCCCCCAATATGCTTACCAGCTTACACCGTGTTGTTTATATAATCTCTTTCCCTGCGGCAGATGTTTCTAGCAATAAGTGCTTATGTTTGTTATTTGTGCAGCCTTTTTTTTTACTTGCATAAAACATAAAGTAAAGTCAATATGAATTTGATAAAATCATTTTAAGATAGAGAAATATTAATTTCCATAAAGAACTCTATCTTTGTGCTTGATATTTCAGCAGAATATTTTCAATATTTTTTCAATTTTTCCACAAATTAAAATAAATTATTGAAGTGAACTTTTAATGTTTAACCTCGATTTAAAAAGAAAAAAAGAAAAGATAGTATAGCATGTTTGAAAATTGTAATAACAATAATAAGCATTTTTTGTTTATTTTCCCACTTCATGCACTAAATTTATAAGTTTTTCTATGTCAATTTGTGTTACATGATTTGTCATAATTATGAATTTTTCCATTATACATAGTTTCTACAGCTAAAATAAATGCATCATTAATTTTATTGCCATATTTGCCGCCTCAAGATATTATCAACAAAAAGTGAGAAATTCCGGTCTACATTAAATCAGACTAAGAAGCATTTTATAGATGAACTTCCAATAAATCCAAATCTTTTAGTTGGAGTTGTGATTTTGCTGGATATAAAGTAAAATGTCTGAAAATTTAACCAAACATCAATTGAAAAATTGAAAGGATAAGGAAAATATATGAAAAATTAAAAGGATAAGGAAAATATATGAAAAATTAAAAGGATAATGAAAATATATGATAAGCTTTATATATGTAACAAGCTTTGCTCATCACACTAGTCCCTATTTTCATTATATACCTTTGAAAAAAAATCCATTGATATCAGTCAATTAGTTCTCAAGACACAAACGAACAACAAAATGCATTTTGTTATTGGGTTTCCCCTATCTTTGGCAACTCTTCTCCCTTGGCGTTTTTTTATTTACTGCGTGAAAATTGCATATTTTAAAAATCAAATATGCTTAGTTAAAAGGTGATACTCCCTTCGTCTCCGTCCCAAACTAGTAGAGCTACGTTTGAATATTTTTGTACTAGTGATTGATTCTGATGATTTTATGATTTTGTTCGAATATTTTTTAAAGATTTCAAGGTAGTATACTATCAATTATCAACTTTACTTGGCCAGCATTCCCTCTTAAAATCATTACCAGCTGAGTTAAAAAAATCCAAAGTACACACGCCCTTAAGCTACGCCCCATTTTTTAAGTACTCTACCCCCAGTATAGCAGAAAAATCAGTTTTTTTTCTACTAAATCCCTATCCATCAGCTAGAAGATAGCTTTATGTAATTACTAGTTAACTTATGAAATGGAGTGTGGCTTCGAGTGTTGGAGCCCTGGGTTTTTGACTCGAATTTGATAGTGGTTTAAGGAGGTAAAGCTCGGTAAGTAAATGTTGTTTATTGATAACATAGCACAATAAAATCTCAGAAAAAGGTGCAAATAAAATCATAATCACCAGTTTCAGTACTACTTTTCATAAATACTTTATTGGAACTAATTTGGATAGGGGGTGAGTACTTCAGAAAACATTCGTAAAGAAAACGGAACACGAAAATCGAAAAAAAAAAAACGGTGTATTTTGGCTATTGGTTAAAACAAAAAATAAACTTTAAAAAAAGTCACAGATCAACAATTTTCGCACCCTTGATTTTTTTTTTATAGCTCAAAAAAAAAAAAAAAAATCACGACTTGATGTGCAAAATAATTAACTCGTTTAATGGCTAAATAATGGTGATTCTCGATAAATTGAAGAAACTCTAATTCTAGAATATTATTCAGAAATGAATTTCAGAAACTAAATGAGGGTCTAGCTGCCTAAATAAATATTTTGTTCATCCGCTGTAAAAATAACTCATTCTTGCAATCTGCTTGAAAAAAAGCTGTCACCATCGAAATAATCATATATTTTGAAAAATATAAGAATTAAATCAGATGCTTTTCAAAGTCACAAGCGAATCGTAGCTTTATAACTTAAGAAAAAAAAACTTAGATTTTGAAAGAAATCATGAAAACATGTTTTATTTCAGAAATAAACTGCTGAATTTAATCGTAAAACTTTCCTCGAAATAGAAAAAAGATCCATGTGCATGAGGGCATACACCCATGGACTTAAACCTTTACTTATTATGTATATATTCTCTTTTTTAAACTTTTTTAGGATGGATCCAACATCACGAAGATAATCAGAACAAGGACAGACGAAGACTTTTTCATAATTATAACTATATTCTAAATGTTCGTATATTATACATTGATTTCATGTTACACATCTTTGGAAATAAAAATAAAAACTTAGGGGTAAAAAGCAAAGGTATATTTTTATAATTATTTAACAAACATTACACTAAATTAATTTTACCAAAAGATTTATTTCGCATCTGCATTTTTTTAAGATTTATATTTTCAAATACCTTATGCAATTTTGGCAGTGAATTGTTTTCAATGTATGAAGTATGAAATGCATGCAATAATAAAGTTCCTGTATTAAACATAAATTTGGCCAAATAAACATTCTACATACAAGCAAAATTAATAAAACAAATAATTGATTGGAAAAAAAAAAGGTAAGCTTTTCTTAAGATTATCTAATTTTATTTTCTGTATCCAATTTTAGAACAAATATATACTAACTTAAAGTTGCCCATTTTATTGTACTTTTTCTTTGAAATTTGTGGTATAAGTTGGATAAAAATCTTTTTTTTTTTTTTTTCTGGAATTTTTCATGCGATGCAATGAAGAAGAAACTTCTCAGCAATTTTCTCTCTAGCATAATATCGATCTAACTGTGCATAAAAGTGGCACATGATTTATTTTTCCAGAACCCAATGACTGCTAAAGAAGTAGCACTTTTATATTCCCAGTAGGGTAGGGCGATGTTGGAATTTCTACATCGTGATGCATCGCCATCCTTACATCGCCACGTAGCGATATAGTTCAAACAGTTTGAAATATTCTTTCCGCTTTAGGGGCAGCTCTCCCCCTCCCCCGTTAGGGGAGTTTTCCTTTTCAAAAATCCAGACTTTTGTCAGATCTTTTTCTAATTTGGCACATAGGTTCTTTAATCACATGGGGTAGAACCCCATATGAATACTACCCCATGGGAAACTATCCTATGTAGATTTCCAGCATCAAAGGACATCTAGGCCGAATCTGGAAAAGATCCGACGAAAATTGGATTTTTATAAGGAAAACTCCTATGGGGTTTGCCACACATAGCGGAACGAAAACTACACTATGAAAATTCCTAAGCATCAAAAGACAAATGTACCAAATTTGGAACAGATCAGACAAAAACTGGGTTCTTATACGACCCCCCCCACACACACACGTGGTTTCCCACTCCATAGCGGGACGAAAACGGGAATTCCCGAGCGTCAAAGGACATCTGTGACAATTTTGGAAAGATCCGACAAAAAATGAATTTTTTTTCAAGGAAAACCACCATCGGTTTTGCACCCCCCACCCACCCAACATTGACGAAAGCTAACCTCCTTGAATTCCTGAGCAGCAAAGAACCTCTATGGCAAATTTAGAAAAGATCGGACAAAAACTTTTTTTTATATAAGGAGAACCCCCAATGCGGGGTTGCTCCCCCCCACCCCCCCATCATGGAGGGTTGAAAACTACCATGTGTGAATTCCCGAGCATCAGAGGACCTCTGTTCGAAATTTGGAAAAGATATGATAAAAACTGATTTTTTATAAGAACCCCCCCTCCCGTATGGGGGTTTCCCCCTATAGCGGAAAGAAAACCACCCTATGAGAATTCCTGAGCATCAAATAACGAAACTCTGTGCCAAATTCGGAAAGATCCAACAAAAACTGGATTTTTTGTAGGAAAACTACTATAGGGGTTGCCCCTATAGGGGGTCGAAAACTACCCTGCGTGAATCCCTGTGCATCAAAGAACCTATGTGCCAAATTTTGGAAAGATCCGACAAAAATAGAATTTTTTCAAGGACCCCCCCCCTCCCCCTCCCTTTATAAAGTGATGAAAACTACCTTGCGTGATTCTTGAGCATCTAAGAACCTCTATGGCAAATTTTAAAAAATCGGACAAAAACTTTTTTTAATACGGAGAACCCCCAATGCGAGGTTGTCTGTCCCCCCCGCCCCCCACATAGAGGGACATAAACGACCTTGTGTGAATTTCCGAGTCTCCAATAATGAACCTCTGTGCCTAATTTGGAAAATATCCGACAAAAATTAGATTTTTTGAAGGAAAACCCCCATTATGAGGGGTTTAATTAGATACCATGGGGAGTTTAATCTGCAATGATTTGTTTTACCTTTTTCAAGAAGTTGTTTGTTTGCATTTTTACATAAATAAAAATTTGCTTGACATATTTTATGTGCCTCTTTTTTTAACAATTACTTGTCTTTTTTTGATGGGGGGGGGGCTGCAGGCCCGATGTTTCAGTTTTTCCCAAATATGACAAAGAACCAGTACTCAATAAAATTTTTACAGAAAACCAACTAAAATAACGGACAGTCAAGTGTAAAAACATGAATGTTCAAAAATCAAGACGGGAGGGGGGGGGGTCAATTGACCCCCTGACCCTGTAAATAACGGGCCTGTGAAAGTGACTACACGCAATAAAGTGGAAAACTACTGTGGTAAGATTCTGAAGTTAGAATTTGATCACACGCACACAAATCTTATAAAATACAGTCGAACCTCGTTATAACGAACTTAAAGGGAGCATTAAAATCGATTATTATAAAACGTGGTTCGCTTTATCCAAAAAACAATAAACAATAAGACAAGGATTGCAAAAAAGTTCATTTCAGCAGTTATTTGTTTTAAGCGTGTTCGAATTAACGAGGTTCGACTGCATTCTAAAAAAAAAAAAAAAACTAATGTGCTCAAGAAAAAAAAAAAAAAAAAAAAGGAAATAAATTTTCTTAAAAATTTACGAAATTAATATCCTCATATATGACGAAATTAATTTGACGAAACTAATGCTCTCAAAACTACGAAAATGATTGTTAATTTGATGAAACTAGAATCAAGAAATATTTCGTTACATTTGACGAAATTCGCATCCTCAAACCACTAACAAAAGCAGTTTCTTCAATCTGACGAAATGTTCGCTCGGAGCATATCCCTGGAAGTGGTTTCGTCAAAAACGAAGAAAATTTCGTCAAATTTGAAAGTCCATTTCTGAGAGTGCATAAACCGGGTGCTAGCTTTTTACCTCTCATCGTCAGTCATACAGTATGACTAGATTCCTATTCCTCATTAGCTGCAATTTTTACATAATTACGTTATTTTTTACAACGTAATTATGTAAAAAAAGACTTTATGCAGAGTGACAAGAAATAACTTAGACACACATAATACACCATAACTTTAATGCTAATAAAAATATTACGACAAAACTTGAAAATAAATTTGAATACATTATTTCGTCTAATATATTTACAAATTTTCAAATTGGTCACCTTTAGGATTAATACAGAGCTTTAAACGAGTCACAAAATTTTCGGCTATGGGCCGCAACTCACTTTCAGATATTTTATCCTATGATTTGCATAAGGATTCTTTTTGGAATGCCAAAGTTTTATGAGGCTTAGCACACACCCTTGTCTCCACGATGGATCAAACAGAATAATGCATTGGGTTCAAATGTGGGGAATACGGTGGCAGTTCGAGAGCTCGAATGAAGTCCGGAAAATGTCTTGCACCAGTCTTGAGTGCCTTTAGCTCTGTGTGCAGGTGGGGAATCCTGTTGGAAGGTCCATCTTTTGTTTCGAAAGAACTTTTGCAACCAAGGCAAGACAACATCTTCTAAAATGCGTTTGCGATACGTGTCTTGACTTATTTTATCCCCCGATCAACAAAAATAAGTGATATTTCCCACTAGCACATATCTCACCCCAAACCATTAAATCGGGATCGTTGACGCAGTTCAACCGTGCAAGAAGTTCCTGGAGACAAGGTTGTTTGCTAAACTTCATAAAACTTTGGCATCCCTAAAGAAATCCTTATGCAAGGAATGGGATAAAATATCAGTAAGTGAGTTGCGGTCCATGGCCGGAAATTATGTAACACTTTTAGAGCTCTGCATGAAGGCTAAAAGTAGCCACTTTGAAAATTTGTAAATATATTAGGCGAAATAATGTATTCATATTTATTTTGAAGTTTGGTCGTAGGGTAGATCGGGGCACGTTTACGGGGATTTTTTTCAATGAATTTTCACATTTTTAATGTTTTAAGTTGGATATTTTAGACATTGCGGCTTTATAAAGCAGGGAATGGAGTAAAAATTGGTATAATCAGTTGTTGCTCAGCTTGTGTTTTTAACCGTTAAAAAAAATATTTTTTAGTCCAAGTCAGTTGCGTAAACGTGCCCCGGGAACGGGGCACGTTTACGCATATTTATTTTGACACCTAATGTGGTAGTGTTTTGAACATAATGTCTTACCATCGCAAAAATAAAGCAAATTTATTACAGACTGAATAGTGGAAAAAGTTAATGTTGAAGGAGTATGAAGATAGTAATATATGACTGTAAGCTATAAGATACGAATGTGTAACTTAATCAAAAATTAATTGGTAATTTTAACAACTAAATAGCCGGAAAATACTAAAAAAGTTTGCGACGGTTTGGAGCGAAAAAGGTGTCTGGGTCACGTTTGAGTAAGACACAGTGAGAACGTACGTAAAGGTGCTCCGACGCTTAACGCTTAAATTTTCCCATCGCCAAGTTTGGATTTATTTTTGGCGTGCAAAAACATTGAATAACATTTCAGTTCATACAAATACAATTCTCAAAAAAGGATAAAACTCTGCTAATTTTCGTATATTTGATCTTTCTTAACTAAGTATTTTTTATTCACAATAAGCTTCAAAACGTTCAACACAAAATTTACTCAACATGTTAGAAAACAGATTATTATTTCTGCATGCTAGATCAAAGCTCGACTAATGCTCAAAAACTTGTGAGAATATCTGATAGGGAACAATATCAATCTGTTATGACTGTTTGCTCTCCAGTTATCAATCGTATTGAAAAAAGGGCACTACGTAAACATGCCCCATGAGTAAACGTGCCCCAGTTTACCCTAATATTTTCATTAGCATGAAATTTAAGGTGTGCTATATGTGTCCAAGTTATTTCTTGTCATCCTGTATTTATTTACCAGCGTTATAAAAGCGCGGGTCCAAACCTTCGTACGCTGTAAAGAAACGTTTTTACGCTAGCTGAAAAGTAATGAAAATGTGATTTACGTTACGCTTTGGTACAAATAGTTATTGGAACATGTCAAACCTGTGTCTCAGAGCCAGAAGGGCGTAAGTCCAAAAATTGCGATTTTCCGTTCATTAGTGCATTTCATGTAGAAACCTATTCCATCCGAACCATATGAACGTAATTCTTTCTTTTATTTTTTTTAATGATTTTAATTTTTTTACAAGTGTTAAAAGTGCGCGTCCTATCCTTAGCATGCGTCAGAAAAAAGTTTTTCTTCTCCCCTGCAAAATTATCATAATGTGATTTACGTCCGTCTGACTCAGGTACAGAAATTTGAAGGTTCTCCGAGTAAGAAGCAATTTGACCCCGTCATAACATGACGGATTAATTTACAGAATTAACAAACATTTTTACTTTTCTTAATTTAAGTAACAAAAATTTTATTGTGTAATGTTAGAAGTTTACCGACATTTTTATGTTAGAGTGTTAACAAAGTATTAACAAGAACATTCTAATTTTTCGGTAATTCCCATATTTTAGTTTTCATGAAAGCATTGTAAATGCGTATATAAATTCAAATATTATATTTCAAAGGATATAACACGATGAATATGAATTTATTTCGGGTCACTCAAAACTGTAAAAAAAAATTCAATCTAGTTTACGCAGAAGTAGTTTACTTCATTTGCAATGCATTTTCGCATTCATTATGCATAGCCATAGCATGAAAGATATGTCCGTAAAAGCTACAAGCTGCTCAATGCAGAAATTTAAGTTTCTCTCTGTATGAAATTATTGGATGTGTGCTCACATTTATATTCTATACAAGAATAATTAAATGTTAATAGTTTCTCTTGGTGAATTACTTTTTTCAGTGAGCTTTCCTTTTTCTTTTAATATAACTGGAAACTGTGCTAAGCTATCTCACCCGGTTAGGAGCAACAAGCTTGCTTCTTTAGTAAAAGGAAATATAGCTTTAGTAACAAAAAAAAATGAAATCTCAGTGCAAAAGTTTGGAGCAACGTCTCCAAAACCTGATTTTTTGCATAAGGGTCATTTTCCAAAACGTGTAATTTTTTTGTCACAAGCCTTTTACAGTAAAAACTTTAAAGAATAATTCATTTAAAAATGATTTTTAATTTCATCAAAAATATATCTATTTAAACCTGCCAACATTTTTTTCAATATTTATTTTTATTTAGTATATTTTTGGTTAACAACATGTGAATTCTTACCTCCGTGGCATGTCACAGACCTTGTGTGAATTTTTATATAGCTTAATAATTTGTTTGATTAAAAGTATATACTAATTTATTGATTATTCCTTTCACAAGTGTCTCAAATACTAATTTTTCAAGTAAGTTTAATTTTTTAATATTGCGTTTTAGTTTGTTTTATTAGGACAAGAAGTCATGTCACACAATAAATTCTCACCTCCGTGACGTAAACACAAAATGCCATTCCTCATCAACACGTGGCAGTAATGACATCAAATTTTATTTTGCATGATACAAGGAAACCCCCTTGTTTATTTTCAGCCATAATTGAAGTTGTGAGGTTTTTGTCGAAAAAATAGGGGATGTCCTGGACTCTAGCTGAAAAAAAAAATTTTGAACCACTCTAATGCAGGTGGTATTGAAAGTTTCTCGGCTGCATCCCTACATGCAATGAGCTAACTTTTTCAAAGTATTCAGTCTCTTTATGACTTTCTCACTAACGTAATCAACGTGTCTATGGCTTGCCAGGTTTGAATTAATAATATCACCCAAATATTTTATGTTTTCTGCCCTCTTAAGTCACCCTGAAATTTTAGGGTAGGTTCCAAGGGATGTTTATTGAATGTGAAACACTGGTATGTAGTTTTGTACCTGTTAATAGTCATAGCATTATCAGAGCACAAACTACCAAGCCTGACCAGGAGTTCTTTAAGTAAAATGGTTATTCTGATAAAAATATAGTTACACTAGTGACATTACACCGTAAAATAAGAAGCTATTTGCAAACTTTTGTGTGAAAATTTTAAATTACAGAACTTCTCATAAAATATAACTTTTAGAGTATCCGAAAAAAAAATTACGTTCATAATGATTCAGTGATTTCTTTATAGCAGAATGATGTAATTTTTAGTGCTACCATTCACAAAAAAAAATATATATTTAATGCTTAAAATACACAAGTTTTAGAAAAATAAAACTTCTTGCTACAAATATTTTTTTTTCTTTAAACAAAAACATTTTTCAATCAGTTCACAGGGATTTTTTTTTTTTTTTTAATTTCATTTGCCTCTTATAAAATCCACATACACTGTTATCCCACAACACACAAAAAATAGTATGCGTCTTAATTTATCGCACATATTAAGCTATGCACAAAAGAATGTAAGATATCCGGTGCGGCAATGGAATTTCTTCCTCTTAATCCTCTTTTTGGCTGCTAACCAATTGTGGCTTATTTCTTCAACAATCCGGTGATTAATGAACGCCTTAATACACCAAGATGAACTATTCTCTCTTCTTTAGGGATCATAGATATTAAGAGATAACAACTCTTTTTTTAGATTCAGGTGAAGTATTCTTTCTACCAAAGGTTAGACTAGGCTATTTGAGCGAAAATAGATTTTTTTTTCTCTCTTTACTTAAAACAGCTTTTGGTATTAGCTACAATGTCTTTCGAATGTGGGGACGCTATTATCGTATCGCATATATGTATAAAGCTTTCGTATTGCGTTTGCTTTTTTTTTTAAACGTTTTTGCAAGTTAATTTTATGCATGCCGCCTTGCTTGGATTTCATAAGGAAGGAAATTTTAATCGTATTGGGAATACTTTGTGTGCGTATTTGATTTAAATAGGTAAAAAGCGTTTTGGAGTGAGTTTTAACTCCACTCAAAGGACACAGCATGGAATTTCATTAAAATAGTTGCCCCGGGCAAGGCTTTGATTTGAATATGCTCCGTACATATATATTTATTTAAGTAAAAGAAAAGCTCAATTTATTATTTGTTTTTTGTATTATCAATTTATTTTTTATTGTTGTAACACTCAAATTCATTTAAATTATTACCCTGGGCAAGGCATTGGCTTTAATATGCTCCGAGCGTATTTATTTTAGTAAAGGAAAAACTCAGTTTCTTGTTTTTAATTTATCAATTTAATTTTTATTTTGCTGCAATGATTGCATAGATTACTTCTGTTGCATGTTTACCATGCTAAGCATAGTTTTAAAAAATGGAAGGCGAACTTGGATGTATAAAAATGAAAGGGGGAAAAGTGAATCTTTCAAAGTTTTCTTTTTGTTAATTTTTAATTCCGCTGGGTAACGCTTGTTTAAGTCTTCACCCTTTAGATCGCCAAAGAAAACAGCGATAAAAATAATTAGTTAATTAGTTTACGAATATGCAAAAAGCTAGTTGTCTCAGGAGGGAAGTTTAAAATAAAGAAAATACTTATATTAAATAAAAATTAACATTAATTTAATCGTTCCCAACTTTATTGAATAAAATCATACATAAAATACTTTTAAAAAAGCTCAGAAATAAAATTAAGAAAGATTCACTCAAATTTGGAAAAAGTAATAATTTGCTTTAGCCTGTTCCGTATAAAAAAGATACACGCCGTAGTTTTTCTTATACGAAATGCCGTAGACATTCAGATTCGAAATTATATGTTGGGAGCAATTTTTTTTTTTTTTTTTTTTTTTTTGTAATTCTGCTCTTTAATTTGTCTCTCGTAAAATTATACGGTTGAATACTAGACAAATACAGTATTATAGTGTATAGTCATCCCCATAAAAAATCCATTAATGGTTGAAATTTTACCGAAAGTAAGTCCAAATGGTTTGAGAAACTGAACTTGACACTACATCTTCTAGTGTAAGCGCTTTTTTATTTTCTTTTAATCCATAAATAAATTATTTTCAAATGAAAAAACAAAAGAGGAAGAAAAAAGTAAAAAATAATTGGTCATACTTACATACGATTTCCTACCCAAACGTATGAATCAAATTTATTTTACACTTCCAGTACAAAAATCAACTAAACTAAAAACCCAAAAAATAAACACAGATTTTAATTACTATACGATGAATTATTTTAATACCTAACTAATTATATACGATCTCTTAATTTTTAACAACCATTTGAAGTCGGGGCCTCCTATAAACTACTACCTAACGTAACTGAGTAGGTTTAGTTTTCAAGACGTTCGCGTTTTGTTAAATTAGTGTTTAACTCAGGATTTGGTGGGTTGTCAGTGACGTTAGGTAGTAGTTTATAGAAGGCCCCGACTTCAAATGGTTATCAAAAAGTAAGACATTGTATATAATTAGTTAGGTATTGAAATAATTCATCGTATAGTAATTAAAATCAGTGTTTATTTTTTGGGTGTTTAGTTTAGTTGATTTTTGTGCAGGAAGTGTGAAATTAATTTGATTTATACGTTTGGGTAGGAAATCGTATGTAAGTATATGACCAATTATTTTTTACTTTTTAGTTCCTCTTTTTTTTTTTTTTGTATTTTTTTATTTTATTTATTTATTTATTTTTTTTTTTTTTTTGCTTTTTAGTGGTGTAAATATAAAATAAGTACGTAGGGTAAAGTATGTGGTACTTCTAAGATGAGAAAAATTAAAAATAGAGCACACTGTCTCGGAGACTTCCGAAGACTGTGAAGCAAGGTATTTTCAAATGCGGAATTATTTACAAAGAAAATTGTCTTCATCATCAAATTCACTTTATCAAAGTATTCTTTCCGAAAAAAATTCACGAGTCACTAAAAAACAACAGAAATCGCTTGAAATTTGCTCATAGAATTTGAGGAGTTTTCTTGATTTTTCAAGGATTCCATCTTCAGATACAGACCTGATGACCATGGGATCA
Organism: Uloborus diversus; assembly: GCF_026930045.1. NCBI lineage: Eukaryota > Metazoa > Arthropoda > Arachnida > Araneae > Uloboridae > Uloborus > Uloborus diversus. Next base: position 97,347,455 of record NC_072731.1, on the reverse strand, counting down.
CCTGAAAAGTAGGGTAAAAGCTCTAGTAGTCAACCATTTAAGAGATCAGTTGTTGAGTTTTGTTTACCTATAAATTTCAGCTATCAATACAACAACAAAAACAATGTAAACCTTTAGGCTGTACCTTTCTGATAACGGTTCACTAACTTGTTTCTGGAATAAAAATATTTTTATTTTAAAAACCAAACTATTGTTAATACGAGAAAATGCTCCAGTAGTCGGCCATAGAAACCCAGTTTTCGGCCATGCATGAGCCAGTAGTCGGCCGTTTCATTTTCGTTACTCTTATGAGGTATAAGTGAATAAATTTGAACGAAATTTAATGAGAAACTTACAGCACAGTAGTGTACTTGAAAAATTAAATATTCCAGTAATAAAGAAAGAATTTTGCATTCTGGTTGTCTTTATAACGACTTGTCTTAACGACTTATCTAACGGTTGTCTGGATAACTTTATATCTTTATATGATCTTCTAAACTGCAATGAGTTTGATTATGCATCTCATGCAATATTTTTTTTTGTATTATTTATCTTCTACATCAGCGGTTTGGGGGGGAGGGGGCCGCAAACGAATCAGGCCGGGGGGGGTGCGTTAGGGTATATCAGAGATAAATTATTTTTAAGTAAAAAAACGCCTTAAAAAACATCTACGAACTAAAATGTAAAAAATAACTGATTACACTTACCTACTATTTCCTACCCCGAACAAGAAATGAAATTTATTTCAGAATAAGAGTACAAAAATCAACTGAACTAAACATCCAATATAAAATAAACACTGACTTTAATTAATATACGATGAGTTATTTTAAATACCTAACTAATTATATACGATATCTTTATTTTTAATAACCTTTTGAAGTCGGGGCCGCGTATAAACCACTATCTGACGTAACTGACAACTCAACGAATCTTGAATTAAACACTAATTTAACTAAATGCGAAATTAAGCTTTAAAACTAAACCTACTCAGTTACGTTAGGAAATAGTTTATAAGCGGCCCCGACTTCAAAAGGTTATTAAAAATTAAGAGATCGTACATAATTAGTTAGGTATTCAAAATAACTTATCGTTTATTAACTAAAATCAGTGTTTATTTTACATTGGATGTTTAGTTCAGTTGATTTTTGTACTAGAATTCTAAAATAATTTTCATTTCTAGTTTTGGGTATAAAATAGTATATAAGTGTAATTAGTTATTTTTTACTTTTTTAGTTCGTAGGTGTTTTTTTGAAGGCGGTCTTTTTTTTTACTTAAAAGTAATTTATTTTTTTGCTTTTTAGTGGTGTAAATGTAAAAAGAGTACGTAGGATAAAGTATGTGGTACATGACGTTGAAGCTTTTCTTACGTGCATCTCGAGTAAGATAGCGTCGAGCACATGAGTTGGAAAACAGCTAGGAACCCGCTAGAGAAAGAAATAGACAACAGCGTCTCTTAAACTTCCGACAACGGTGAAGGAAGGCTTCTTTAAAATGAGCAACTATGTAAAAAAAGTTGTCTTCATCATTAGTTCGACTTTATCAAAGTTATCTTTCTGAAAGCAAATGCACGAGTCATTAAAGAACCAACAGAAATTGCTTTAAATTTAAAATTGTATGTTGTAAAATTGTAAATTTTAAAATTGTAACATTGTAAATTGAAATTTATGTTTCTCAACAATACGTATCACACAACCCTCGATAGAGCTGTCATAGATTTAGGAAAGAATAACTCTGCGAAAGGACGAGTATACGTAGCTCTCAGCAGAGTCAAGACTTGAAAGAATAGGTAGCTCTATCTAATTTAAAACACTCTAAACTTTTAACTAAACCTCACAATGAACGAGCATTAGCAGAAATGCAACAATTGATTGATCTCATTTCTGTAAAAAGTAGATTGGATTCAGTATTTAGTTAGAACCGTTTAAATGTTTATGGTTTCCCAAACTACAAATTGTATCTTGTAAGTTGTAAAATTGTAAATTAATTTATGTTTTACAACAATACGTCTCGTGCAACTTGTGATAAAAGTCGCATGTTTCTGTACATGCCCCCATTATAGATGAAGATAAAAAAATTCCTCTAGAATGAATTTTATGCTTGCTTCAGAGAATCCTTGATTCAAAATGTTCGTTATGATTGATCTTAATAATAATGTTTTTTAGTTATTTCTATAACTATGGGTAAAGAAAGTACATACCTTCGTTTTATGGCATTTTTTTATCAATGGGTTTTATATTTAATTGTTTGTGAGGGAAATTACATGAAATTTATTGTTTTTACCCATAACTTTTCTCCAAAGAACAAATAGGATCAATCAAAGATTTGGAACGTAAGTTAGATCACCCCCTTTCCACTAAACAAAAAAATCATAAAATCTGGTTCACTAAGTGAGACGATATACTAAGGTAACGAAGTACAAATCGCTTTAAATGTTGAGTGGCTCGATTTGTGTTAGCTCGAAGAGTGCCCTCGATTTCATTAAACCCAGACTTGATTACCGTTAGACCGCCGGGAAGTATACCGTTTCGAACGAAAAACCAATTTTCCTAATCGGTACAGGTGTCTTCGAGTACTTATGGAACATTGTACATAGAAAAAACAAATCCGACGAATTCAGAACTTCCTCCTTTTTGAATCCTGCTAATTAGTATAACCCTTATTTCTAATTTAACTGGCGACGTCGTGAAAAGGTAAATCTAGAATACGAGTCAGACTTCAGACACCAGTTACAATATAGTTAAGGAATATAAATTAAATGATCGGGGGATGGGTGTCCTGTATTCAATTCCCCTTAAATTAAACACTAAATATATTTAAAAACTGAAATATTGAAAAAAAAATTACACTTATGTGACTAAATAAAGTTAATTGTTAGTAAAAACAATACTAAGGTAATTAATTCAACTATTCAAGTAGCAAAATATATTCAATTGACTGCTTTGCTACGTAGTAACACCTATGATTAAAAATAACCAGGCGGCGTCGCAAAAATTAACCATCCACATGCCGCGAGAATTAAATATCGTTCAAGATGAAGGCAAAACCTTAGCTGTGAAAAATACACCGGTCATGGCAACACCACGTGACCTGTGACGTAGCCTGCCCGTGGCATAAGCTGGATTACGTGCCCACAACGCATGAAAATTAAAGTGTCTTAAGATTTCTCCGGGACCCCTCATCAGATTCAGACAAAATTAACATGAGATCATCTGGAAAGTATACACTTCCAAACAAAAAAAGAATTTTTCAATTCGGTACAGTATTCTTGGAGCAATACGAAAACATACATAAAAAGCCGCAAGACGAAATCATAACCTGCTTTTTTGAAGTCGGTTAAAAAGGCATATTTGTGTATTTTTTGTTTAAAATCAGTTTTGATTCTTAAAAAGCTGTGCCTTGCGTAACTTACAACCTCAGCTATTTGAGAAAATATTGATCTTATGCTACAAAACCGAAGTTGATGTACTTGTGTTAGTTGGCAAGTTTAGTTTTAGACGGAACTTATTGCTATTTAATAGTAAAGAGACGCATCTGCATTTATCTTATCTAGCGAACATTATAATTTAACTTCTTTGAAGATGCTTTGCCTGACTGAGTGAAAAATAATTTAAATCAAAAACTGAAGAATGGAAATAAAGTGTCATAGCCGAGATCTTTCATACAAAAAAAAGCTTTTTCGGATTGGACTATTCCCTCAAAAGGTATTAAGAGTAGGAGAAATCGTACACGTTTTTTCTCCATCTCTAAACCCTACTACTAAATTTTTAATTTTTTAATATTTTTTTCTGACTTTTTTTTTTTTTTGTTCTAAGCGATACTTTACGTTTTTTTGTCTTTATTCGTATTCTTTTAGAACTTTTCGAGAAAGTATTTTTTTTTTACAGAATTGATTAAAATTAGAATTAAAACTGAGCAAAGTTCCAGCCAGATATTTATTTTATAAAACCACTTCCGGATAAAAATTTAACACTGTTTGAGAGAGAGCATTATTCAGTCGAACTTTTATTTGGCCCTATGAGGACAGAACTCTTGAATACGCAGACGGAACGGCACTCGTATGGGTCCCGTTCCGTCACGAGCATTTTATTGCATGTCTATTAAGTAGTCGCTTCGAACTGACTAACTTTTGATGTTCTACATAGTTCTTATGACAAATCTTTTCTGTTGCTTTCAAAATTAAAATTTCTAGCTTGCATTATATGTATTTATGAAACAAAATCTTGTGACAAAACTACTCAAAATGTCCCGTTCCGTCACATGGAAGCGCTTATATACGAAATTAAGATAGTTGGTAAGGCTTGACCACGAAGAAAATGGCGGACAAACTGGAAGCGGAAACAGAATAATTCATTTTGTAATAGATAGAATTGAAAGCGCGCAAGCAGTCAGATTCTTAAGGTGCTGCTCTCTTGCTGATCATAACCTACTACAAAAATAAATGTACCGTTTCCGCTTCTAGCTCATCCGCCATTTCTCCTTGGTCAAGGTATACACATAGTTTCAATATTAAAACTTATTCAGCTTATTACGGCTTGAAACTTGATTTTAAACCATCTTTTTTATTCCTTTCACTAGACTATTGTCAAACCTATTTCTCAGTATTTTTCATTCCAGGCATTTGTAAAGAGCTTCCGTGTATATTTCTTGTAACTCCCGGAACATTTTCCTGGGAACTTTTCATAGAACTTTCTCGGATCATTTTTTTTGGGAGATTTTTTTTTTCATTTGAAAATATCCATTAGTTTTAAGTAGAAGCAATATTATTAAAAAAAAACATATATATATTAACGTTGCATACTTTTAATAAAATATTGTTTTCAAATAATGAATTTTTTATAGGTGAGAGAAATTTTTATTTAACGTATTTTTAATTCTTGGCCGGATAATCTGGTACCGAATTATCTAGATTGAATTATATGGAATTAGTTTTTTCAAAAGACTATTTAAATTCTACACTCAATGATTACCATTAGACCGCCGGGAAGTATACCGTTTCGAACGAAAAAAGAATTTTCCTAAACGGTACAGGTGTCTTCGAGTACTTATGGAACATTGTACATAGAAAAAACAAATTCGACGAATTCAGAACTTCCTTCTTTTTGAATCCTGCTAATTAGTATAACCCTTATTTCTAATTTAACAGGCGACATCGTGAAATGGTAAATCTAGAATACGAGTCAGACTTCAGACACCAGTTACAATATAATTAAGGAATATAAATTAAATGATCGGGGGATGGGTGTCCTGTGTTCAATTCCCCTTAAATTAAACACTAAATATATTTAAAAACTGAAATATTGAAAAAAAAATTACACTTATGTGACGAAATAAAGTTAATTGTTAGTAAAAACAATACTAAGGTAACTGATTCAACTATTCAAGTAGCAAAATATATTCAATTTACTGCTTTGCTACGTAGTAACACCTATGATTAAAAATTAACAGGCGGCGTCGCGAAAATTAACCATCCACATGCCGCGAGAATTAAATATCGTTCAAGATGAAGGCAAAACCTTAGCTGTGAAAAATACACCGGTCATGGCAACACCACGTGACCTGTGACGTAGCCTGCCCATGGCGTAAGCTGGATTACGTGGCCACAACGCATGAAAATTAAAGTTTCTTAAGAGTTCTCCGGGACCCCTCATCAGATTCAGACAAAATTAACATGGGATCATCTGGAAAGTATGCACTTCCAAACAAAAAAAGAATTTTTCAATTCGGTACAGTATTCTTGGAGCAAAACGAAAACATACATAAAAAGCCGCAAGACGAAATCATAACCTCCTTTTTTGAAGTCGGTTAAAAAAGCATATTTGTGTATTTTTTGTTTGAAATCAGGTTTGATTCTTAAAAAGCTGTGCCTTGCGTAACTTACAACCACAGGTATTTGAGAAAATATTGATCTTATGCTACAAAACCGAAGTTGATGCACTTGTTTCAGTTGGCAAGTTTAGTTTTAGACGGAACTTATTGTTATTTAATAGTAAAGAGACGCACCTGCATTTATCTTATCTAGCGAACATTATAATTTAACTTTTTTGAAGATGCTTTGCCTAAAGAGTGCTATGCACTTAAAACAAATTACCTTATCAAAAAACTTAACTTATTTTCTTTACATATTTCATTAAATTTATTAATTGATTTTTATTTGAATAAGTACAAAAATAAATCTTTAAAATCAAAAATTACGATGCGAAAATGCTTTCAACTATTGAAATTAGACATCATTGCACGAAAAAAATCTAAGTAGACATCATACTAGAACACTACATTCACCACTACATTCTACACTAAATCTATCTGTTGTACTCCGTCACTCTGCAATGGGCTTTAAATAAAGGCAGGCGAACTCACATTGTAATTTAGTAATATATCGTAATGCTATTTTTAAAATTAACTTTTTCTGAAGTGTAAGGCCTCAGAGGTGCAACCACACCAGTAAATTGTTAATTCACTGCCTTAAATATGTGCGATGAATGTGAGCAGTTATTACTTTTAATCTGCAACCGAAAAGGAGATTGAACTATTCCCCTTTAAAAAATGTAGTTGTTCGTATTACATTTTACATTTTTTAGCATTTGCTACGTTTGTTATTCCTTCAAAAAGAGAAAAAAATGAACAGTAAGTTTTTAGTCAAAGAATGTTTCCTTTTCTAGTTAGCTGCAACAAATAAGTATTTATGAAGCCTAATGTGACTTAACAAATGTAACCAACTAAGTCATCAACTGGCTTATGACGTGAAAAGCACAGGAATAAGAAACACAAATGAAGCAGTGAGAAGCAAAAGGATGTAAGTGGCAAAATTTAAAAAAAATGGAGATAACCAGTCCAAATTGTGGGGGAAACTCTGTCTTGGTGCATTCTAGTAGCCCTGGTAGGTTCTGTTATACAGCATGATTTAGAAAATAAATTCAATGAAAGTCTACCTAGGACCTTTAAGGCTACAATGGAGTAAGATTTTTTTTTTTTTTTTTTTTTTGAAAATATAGTTCCGCAAATTAATGAGTTATAGACCTTTATGAGGGAAAGAAATATGTTAAGTTTTGTTGAAAAATTCTGAATATTTTTCAAAATACAGAGGGTATTCTATTTTTTAATCGTAAATATTTGAACCACAAAAATTACTCCATGAGCGCCATTTTTTTTCCTTGATTTTCTCTATATTTCTAGATGCATTTTTCAAGTTTAAAGAAAACTTGTGGAGAAAAATGTCATTAACTGCAATATTTTGTTCAAGAGGTGTCAAAAACAGTTTTTGTTAAAATTTCGAATTTTTCTGAAAAAGTGGATAAAATTGGGATTTAAACCTGATTTTTAAAAAATGATTTTAATAAAAATGCTCCCTAAGGTTTTTCAGTTTGTCTCTCATTATCAATCTGAAAAAAACTTAAACTAATTAAACAAATCCTGATCTGCAGGGAGCATTTGAAAGATACACATGAATCGAAAATTTACGATTATGTGATATTTGCAGTTAAATGAAACATTCGTTCACAAAATGTATAATATCACACTGACAGAGCAGCTTATAAATTCCGTAAAAAATAGTTTGAATTGATTTTTTTTTTTGGCTATTAATAACCCACAGTTCGAAGAATGACTTTAAGAAAAAAAATGGAAAATTAAAATTTTGGTCGATTTTTCGCATTTTAAGACTTTATTGTTGTTTTACTTAAAACTTGAAAATATCCACTTACACCCCTATGCTTCTTACTGCCTCAGATAAACTTTAGTTTATCGTTGCTTTGAGCAGTGTAACGTGATGTTTTCTTTAATTCCAATCTTACTTTTAAACAAGCGTCAAGTATACGACAGAAGTACTTTTGAAAATTTATTGTTAAAATGCAAATTTTATCTTCTAAAATAATGACCACTGATAACAGAAATCAAGTGAGTACTTTACCATAAATTAAAAGTTTTGCATAATTACTTTCGAAATTTTGCTCGAAACGCAATAAATTTGACATTTTATCAAGATTTTTATCTTAAGTGTAGAATCTCATTTATTTATACATAAAATACTTTCTTTCAACTTGCCCTAAAGCGATAGATCCATCTATTTGATCGATGATGCTATTGACATGATGTCGTACTCAGAATAAGGAAAAGTTAAAACTGATAAAAAGGGTTGTCCGTCTTCTGAATTTGTTAGAAAATATTTGTAAAAAGGGTTTGAAAAAAAAGGTGCATGATATATATATATATATATATATATATATATATATATATATATATATATATATATATATATATATATATATATATATATATATATATATATATATATATATATATATATATATATATATATATATAAAACATGAGATACATATTTTTATTTTAAATATAAATTCAAAGACATTGGAAAAATAAAAGAATAAATACTAAGGTGTACTGTAATGCCAGCGCAAAAGCTGCTAGAAACGAAAACAGTACAAACATATTCATGAACAAACAGTCTAAATAAAAATGAAGATGCAAAACACAAGAACATAATAATGAAAAAAGGTGAACCAGGGACCGACACTTTCTCAAGGGGAAGATCGGTCCCTAAGTTCACAAGGCCCTTTCTTTCTTTCACAAGGCCTTTCTCAAGGCAGAAAGGGCTTTGTGAACTTAGGGACCGATCCTCCCCTTGAGAAAGTGTCGGTCTTAGGGGAAACACTCGGGAAAAACTGTCCTTTTTCCATTTAATATTCCCAAACATATTATAAGATTATGTTTTTAAATTTTCAGTGTCGGCAGAGTCGCCGGATTCCCTGTGGTAACTCAATTGTAGTTTAAAATTGGGTCAAGTATACTAGAGTTTTTAAATGCTTCTAAATGAGATCACTGAGTTTTCTTCTCTCTCAAACGTGACCAAAGATATTTTTGCCTTTTTAATAGCTCAAAGTCGAAGCGTTTTCGTAGAGAGCTCCCGATACTTCCCTGTTTCATTAATTTTATCAAGCGTAGCCAAAAAATTGCATTTCTAACACTTCCCATTTCGGAGAAATTCTGGAAAGAGCCTCCGACACTCTATTGTAAACAAAGATAGACTTAAATAGACTTCAATTTTGGAAAAAAAAATAAGAAGACAAAATCATGGAGGGGGGGGCACCCCTTCTTTTTCCTCTCCTCTAACGTTACCGAAAATTGTAGATTTTAACATCAACTTTGAAAGTATCGCTTGGAAGGAAGCTATAGAACCCCTTCTCCGGATTATTTTCTCCTTAGACCTATATAGATCAGCCATTTTGGAAAACTTTCCGGGGGAATTACTTGATTCCTCCTTTTCCTCGTATCCTTCCGATGTTGTCAGTATAGAAGAATAAAGATGTGCTATTTCAGATTTATGACCATTAGCAGGGCCCGATTAAGATAGCATGGGGCCCTAGGCCAATTGGTTTTTCGGGGCCCCTTTGTAGTTAATCCTCACCAAGTGTAACGAACAGGGGGCCCTGGAGGGTTATGTTATGCAGTCAATCCTTAAAATTTAAACCATTCTACAACAGTTTAGGTCATTTGGGGGCTCCTTAAAATCGAGGGCCTTATGCAACGGCCTAGTTGGCCTATTCAGAAATCAGGCCCTGTCCATTAGTATCTTTCTTTCAAGGTACATAAAAAATGTGTCAGTGGTAGCTTTATTTTACGTTTCACAATTCAATTTTCTTTTTTTTGTAACTTAAAAATTTGATTTAGAAACTTAAAGAAAACTAGGAATAAGCTGCAGTTTAATGTCTTAGCTCGACTCGGAAGAATCGAGATCCGGTACTGTTTGGTTTAACTTTTTAAATTTACAGATGTGGGCCAAAATCAGTCAATCCGCCCCTGTGTATATATCTCTTACGCAATATATATATATATATATACATATATATATATATATATATATATATATATATATATATATATATATATATATATGTATATATATATATATTGCGTAAGAGAAAAATCGAGTTAAATTTACAGAATTGACAAAGGAATAACAGATAAATAACTCAATACTGAATCTTTCCTTTTCACTGCCTTACGAAATGTTTTCTTTTAAATTTAAAAGTGACAAGAAAGTTCATCCAGAAATAAACGAAACCACTTTGTTGCGTACCAACCACCAATACTATCACGAATCCCAACCACGCATCATATCAATATTTTCTGAATTAGTTGAGGTTCAAAATAAGTTCAAATATACATTTTTATCATTTGAAACTAATTTCAAGAAAAAAAAAATGTTACATATATATTTATTCATAGGTATATTTATTTTAAAGTTTCATGTAATATTAATGTCTGATGCTCATTTTTTACTTTCGTTTTTGAACATGCCCTTTGTCAAGATATTTTTTAAAAGAAGGTTGTGTCAAGCAAATCCGCCTTTAAATTCAAAATTTACGTGTGTCTTAAATTTCCATAGACGTTAATTGAAAAAAATTTATAAAGTGCTGAAAAAAATGGTTAGTTTTTCTAACATAATATCCATTTAGAACTTTTTCTATATTTGATTTTAATTTTCCTGTAAACGCTAATGCTTGAAAAACTTAAATTGCTCATTTTGAGCAATTATTTTTGAATATGTTCTCCTTGAAGACCTACTTCCAGTAAAGTTTGTTTCACGCAAATGCGAATTTAAATTCGTCTTCTATTTTTGCCTTCAATTCTTCCTCAGGCGTTAACGCTAAAAAATATAATTGTTTATTTTGAAGGACAATTTTTGAACATGTTCTTCATCCCATGAGTTCGAAATCTATATTAGTCTTGAATTTCTCGCAGGCTCTAATGTTGAGCTGCAGAAAGCTGAGCGAAAAATAATTTAAATCCAAAATTGAAGTATGGAAATAAAGTGTCCTAGCTGAGATCTTTCGTACAAAAAAGCTTTTTCGGATTGGGCTATTCACTCAAAAGGTATTAAGAGTAGGAGAAATCGTACACGTTTTTTTTCTATCTCTAAACCCTACTACTAAATTTTTAATTTTCTAACATTTTTTCTGACTTTGTTTTCTTAGCGATACTTTACGCTTTTTTTATTTCTTTATTCGTATTCTTTTAGAAATTTTCGAGAAAGTAATTCAAAAAGTTTGTTTATTTTTACTGTTTTGATTAAAATTAGAATTAAAACTGAGCAGAGTTCCAGTCAGATATTTATTTCATAAAAACACTTCCGGATAAAACACTGTTTGATAGAGAGTATAATTCAGTCGAACTTTTATTTTGCCTCTTGAGAACAGAACTCTTGAATACGCAGACGGAACGGGACTCGTATGGGTCCCGTTCCGTCACGAGCATGTTATTGCATGTCGCTTCGAACTGACTAACTTTTGATGTTCTACATAGTTCTTATGACAAATCTTTACTGTTGCTTTCAAAAACTCTAGCTTGCATTATTTGTATTTATGAAACAAAATCTTGTGACAAAACTACTCAAAATGTCCCGTTCCGTCACATGGAAGCGCGTATATACGAAATTAAGATAGTTGATATGGCTTGGCCACGAAGAATGAGCGGACAAACTGGAAGCGGAAACAGAACAATTCATTTTGTAATAGGCAGAATCGAAAGTGCGCAAGCAGTCAGATTCTTAATGTGCTGCTCTCTTGCTGATCAAAGCTACTACTAAAATAAGTGTACCGTTTCCGCTTCTAGCTCATCCGCCATTTCTCCTTGGTCAAGCTATACACAGACAGTTTAACTGTTAAAACTTATTCAGCTTATTACGGCTTGAAACTCGATTTTAAACCATCTTTTTTATTCTTTTCACTAGACTTTTGTCAAACCTATTTCTCGGTATTTTCATTCCAGGCATTTGTGAAGAGCTTTCGTGTATATTTCTTGTAATTCCCGGAACATTTTCCCGGGAACTTTTCCTAGAACTTTCTCGGATCATTTTTTTTTTCAGTTGAAAATCTCCGTTAGTTTTAAATAGAAGCAATGTTATAAAAAACATATATATTAACGTTGCATACTTTTAATAAAATATGTTTTCAACTAATGAATTTTTTTATAGGTGAGAGAAATTTTTATTTAACATATTTTTAATTCTTGGTTGGATAATCTGGTACAGAATTATCTAGAGTGAATTATATGGAATTAGTTTTCTCAAAAGACTATTTAAATTCTACACTCAATTGTCTGGTGTTAGGGGATATGTTTTTCAAAATATGTTTCTTAAACAGAAAAAATAAATGGCACAAAAAAGCTTTACAAATTTTAACTTAACTCGTCTAACAATATATCTAGAGCGAAGACTACACGGAGCAATTAGCTAGCGCATTCGGCTGCCAACTGTTGGTGGTAAAAACATACTCGGCAGATTAATATATTTTTTTCTTTAAAAAAAAGGCATGCTTGGGTTTGGCTGACAGAAAATATGCCTTTACTGAATAACATCAGCTTATAATGCTGTAGGTATTTTGAAACAAATAACAGAATTAAGTTTCATATGATACAGTTAAAAATTAATCAATTCACCATCAATAACTTTAGATTTAAATTGTTTAATAACTTAAATTAGTCGATGGAAGAACAGCTTCTGTTAGGCAGTTCTGCGACTGAATTTTTTACTTTCATCTTAGGTTTGGTATTATTTGATAGCAATTAGATATCCATAGCAACCTATCAGCAGTGGTAATGTACGTTAATTTAAGTTCAGTTAAACTCAAAAACTTACCACAAAAAATGCTTTGCTCACTAAATTTTCGTTTTTAAACACATGACACCTTTGATCGTTTTCAGCTCTGTTGAAAGAAATACATTTTTGCTTCCTTAAAGATATGTTAATTAAAAAATATTGCTTATCGAGTCAAACCAAATGATAACTAACAAAGCGAAAACTAATCAAAAGTTTTGAAATTCACATCATCATAGATGACGGCGAACATATTTCAAAAATCTTCGTTGAAATCATGCATTCAAAATCTATGTTTTGTTCCTTGAAATCCAGTGCATCTTGTCATATACCCTTGACATTATCTAACGCGAGTTTGTACCATATTTTTCCTGAAGCTTTTCAAGACTTCTACACCATCTCCATTGTCTTCATAATTAAAAATGTGCACCTGAATATTTAATCTCCTGGAGCGAAACTTTTAAGAACATAATTAGGCGCTCTTTGACATGCTTCGTGACGCATTAACAAGATAATTAATTTGGAGATATTTTCCCGGGTGATAAAAATTGTCAACAACGTAGACTGTGCATAAAGTGGTATCAGAAAATAAAATATTTATTTCATTACTTTTGCAGTTGAAATTTACTTCTTTCTTCTCAATTTACGAAGTGATTATCAAAGAACTAAGGATATTGATAATTAAAAACCGATCAAAATATCTTTATTTTTGAGTATAAATAAATTATTTGACAATGTGTGCTTCATAGAGCAAGAGCTCATGAGTTTCAGACCTACGTCACAGTTTGAAGGCTGTTTTTTTATGCGTAAGGACATCACAGAATGTAAAAATGGTTTGCTATTATTTAAGCTGAGTCGCGCTAGCTTTGGCAGGAAACAGATAGCAAATAGTGAGTAGAAAACTGACTCATTCCCCGTCAAATGACCTCGTCGTATTCACATGACGATCTACGATTGGAACGAAATTTTGTAGAGATGCAGACATGCCTTTGAAACAAACTTATACAAATGTTCAGTTTCCAAGACCCAAATCCTGAGGATCTAAAGTCAATAAAAAAAGCTCCAAAATTCCGGATCAATTTCGTGAAACGAATTTTCATGTTTAGCGTGGTTCCCCCATTGGATGCCATTTTGGAGGCCACTTGTTCCTTCCTTTAACAAAAAAGGAAGCGATTACAAAAAAGGAAGCGTGTATTCACAAAAAAATTTCACTCAAAAATCGACCTTAATTTCCATTTTGCTCACCCCCGAATGAATGTTAAGTTTTTTTTTCGACTCAACCACACGTGGAAAAGTGCCTAAATACAAATAGACACGCGAAATATCCATTTTGACGATTCCCAAGTTAGTTACAACGAGTTTTCCCGTGACTTCTGTATGTACGTATGTGCGGATGTGCGTATGTGCGGATGTGCGCATTTATGTCGCATAACTCAAGAACGGTATGTCCCAGAAAGTTGAAATTTGGTACGTAGACTCCTAGTGGGGTCTAGTTGTGCACCTCCCCTTTTGGTTGCATTCGGGTGTTTCTAACGGGGTCTTTTGCCCCTTTTTGGGCGGAAATCATTGTTAATTTCGATGTAAACTCAAGTAGTGTTACAAGTTGGCGGGCACTTGGCGATATATCGCCAGTCCTTTGGTCGCCAAGTTTTGTCGCCAGCTTGGTGACATATTTGGTGATTTTTTTTTTAAATCTGGTTTCAATTTGGCCACTGTTGGTGATATTTAGAGAGTAAACTATTGAATCACATTAAAAATACCAATAATGGGAAAATGACAATAAATTGGAGAAAAAGGAAGTCATTTAAGGAACACATCGCGCTATACACTTCTTCCAAATATCTTGCGCGATAGGCCTTGAGGTCCGTTTGAGATGTTACGATTCAGCAAAACATTTTGATGCCGTTTTACAATCATGACGCTGTTTTTTTTTTTTTTTTTTTTTTTTTTTTTAAATGCTGAACCTTAAAGATCCAAAGAGATGAAAATATCTTGGAGCGATATCTTGACTGTAAGGAGGGTGGTTCAATACTTCCCAACGCAAAAACCTTACCTCACTTCTTGCTTCACTGGCGATTTTTCCGTCAACGCAGCTATGTCCTAACTGACATTTTGTCCTCTTAGTGGACACGCGGTTCCATCCACCGTCACCGTTTTAATATTTCGATCATCTTCGTTATCCCCAGCATGATTTTAATTCATACAAAGAAATTAAAAGCCTGTCAGAAATTTGTTACCTTACATTTTGAAACGCCGACGTATATATATATATATATATATACGCAAACAAGTAAATAAAATACCAAATGCATCATGGAATTAATGTAAATCCCCAATGGTAACTGAAAGTCATGCACACCGCATTAAGGAACAAACAGGTAAGTTTCTAAAACCCAATAATTATTCATGGATCCAAATATTTGAAGAACTATTCCGCCGGAGAAACTTTGGAAGCAAATACAAATCTTCATTAAGTTTGCTTTCGAAGGAAAAGATGCAAAGTTTTCTGTCCCGAGATGGATTTGTTATTTCGTCGAAAGTTATTTCCGTCAGAAGGAAGAAAGATCCGTCAATTCATTTTCAAATTTCCTTGCTAAGATTGTGCCATTCTGAATAATAACTCTCAGAGTAGACTGCGTTAAGACTATTCTTACGTATCAATACAGAAGTTGTATTCATTTAATTACGTTCAGATTTCTTCAGTTGAAAATTCATAGTATCATTTTCCGTGCTGAATAATCAATGATCGTATTTCTAGAATGATGAGCAATGAATTTTTATTAAAAAATGTAAAGTTTTAAAGAACAAAAATTGTCTAAATTTTGGGTAACTTTTGTAAAAAATTCCTTCGACTAGCATACGAGTACAAACTTTCCAGTTCACTGTTTTATTTTTAAAGTTAAAGAAAACGCATTTTGGCGTGTTCGAACTAGGGGTTCTCAAACATTTAAGATTTGCTCCCCCTCCCCCCTCCGACCATATATGGTTGGTACAAATATTACAATTAGAATCTGCATTTTAAATTGACAGGATAGCTGAAATTGAAGTGAAGCTGGTTATTAAATGAAAACATAGATATCTCCATGCACGAAATTTCATATTAATACAAAACTTTTGCTTTGAGTAAATTATTATTAGAAAATATAAAGATTAAAGAATCCAATAATATAACACTTTTTTTTTTGGATTTTTTTTGGGATTTAGGTGAAGCTGACATGCAGTACAACAAATCGCTCTCACGAAATTACGGATAAACTAGGAAATAGCTTTTAACATTCATGTTTGACAATCATTTTCTCTCGCACATTCACTTAAAAATTATTTTAGATAGATTGCCTGTATGTTCACTAAGTTGATTCTAGTCGATTTCAAAGTCATCGCTTGTCAACTTAAAATTCTAGCGCTCTGAAATAGTATCTGGAAAGCAATCGCTAATTTCATTTTCCAATGCCACCAAATGCCCAGTTAGAATCACCAAAAAAAAATTATCTATAAGCAATGAAAAATTGTTATTATGATTCAGGAGGCTATTTAGTCGTGGAAAGGATAAAAAAGTTGACTCTGAAGTTTGGAAATGTACAAAAAAAAAAGAGATTTTTTATATGTGACCCTAAAACTGGGTAAGTTATCGTTAAGTTTATTTTTTTTATTTTATGCTATTTATGCACTTGAATTTCTTTCCCTTGAAATTCTTCGACGCCGTGCTAGGGAGCGCTACCCAAAGGTTAAGAACCGGTGGTTTAAATGATCTGATGTCAAGACAAATCTAAATTAACAAGCTAAAAGCTTCAGCATTTCAAATAATAATAAAGACATTGGTTAAGCCGGTGGAAGATAATTTGATAAAGGGTATACAATTACTGATGATGCGTGAACTCATTACTTGTTAATTTCTTTCTTAGGTGCGCAACGGTAGGATAGCAATCTAAAGGGATAAGAATTTACAAAGTACACTTTGTAGATGCACTTCTACTGTTTCATGCTTAAATGCATTATTGCTTTTGATTACAATAAGTTTAGCTATACAAGATTATAAATCAGCATTGTATAAATAATGCCATACGAATGTGTATAAGAAGACAATTAAGCATTATGCAATGTAGAAGTTTAGTTATACAATCTATAAATGTAAAAGTATGATGAAACGGCAAACTATATCACTGGTAGGTTAGTAGATACTGCACTCGATTAATTTTCTGGAAGTAATCCACTATTATGTATCCTTATTCTTGAAAAGGCAATCTCATATAGTTTAATGCATGTATGGGGCAATCTACCACTGCATAGTATCGCAATCTGCATTTGACCATTAAACTCTTTGAGTACATTGTATTCAAGTAGAGTGCACTTCATTTCAGTACTTTTGTACATCCATTTAAAACGTGTAGTTTAAATTTTTTTTCTGGTAATTTCAAAATGCATCAACAAACCCCCCTTTTTTTTTCTTTTTTTGACTGTGCTTACATTCAACTGTTCATCGCCTGCGTATTCTACGTTTTGATTCCCACCAGGAATCTAACTGGGATTAGAATTCCGTTTCCAAACTATTAGCATTAGGGCTCTTTCTCAAGTTTATAATTTCAAATTCAACTCTGAAAAGCTTTAAAAAAACTTAGTCGTAAAATGAAACCAAGCACTATACAATTCAACAACGAAAAATATTCGATCAGTTGGTGAAAATGTTGGCCTAACCTCGCGGGTTGACTTATATCCCAGCAGTAATAGCAATGTCCACCTCTGACAAGTTGAGCTCCGCTGCCCAACCGATTCAACGGTTGGGCAGCGGTAGCATGCAACGGTGCAGTAACAAACATCCCTTCTGCACCTATTTTTCATAAAATCTCTTCTATTTCTAAAAAGACAAATTACTTTAGTTGTATTTTCATGATTTGCATTTTCTAGTGACAAAAAAGAAAACAAATCTACAATCAATCGTACCTACCGGAAATCGTGACAACCTGAAATCATGTACGTAAAAATCAATTGTATTGAAGTCTTTCAAAGACTTATATCGTGTTATATTTTTATCAGATCTCTTCCAAATCCTATTTTTCAAATAAAAAAATTACATTAATCACATCAAATGTTTATGCCAAAATGGATTTAATAAATTACTAAAATAGAGGGAGAGAGGAATAGAAATTGCAAAATCGTGACTACCTGAAAATTCAGATGTTTAGATGCATCTTGAAATAGTTTCGAAAATGCAAGAATTCGTTCTCTAAAACAACTGTAATAGAGAAGCAGCAACAATGCAGTTTCTAATTTTATAACATAATTCAGTTTCGGAGCTCGAGAACTTTGAAATTCTCTAGTTGTGGATTTGAATAAAATCACTGAACCAATCTAAATTATAGTGCTTGCTAATTCAGGAAAGGTTATTCCCATCTGAGTATATATCGACTTAATTAACAAACCGTTCAGACATGTCTCTGAAATTAAATTATTCAAAATGACAGCATTGATATGTTGCGAACGTAAGATTAAAATTTTCATTTCCTGCAGTGTAAATATGCTTCAGTTACAGATTTATTCAAATAGTGCCTAGGCAAAAAAAAATGTTTTCAAAAAATACATTTTGTTGGAGTGAAAAACTATAAAAATAGAGTAAGTATTGTGCAAAGCAAAGTGAAAATTACATACCTCTGCACTGATTGTAACAACCATTGAGAAGGAATAAAAGATAGAAGCTTTCAAATCTTAAAGATAGGATCTCAAGTCACGTGGTATAGTTAAAAGTAAAGTATTGGAAGTAAGGATTGCAATACCGGACCAAATATGGCATACCGGTATTCGATATTTTAAAACGTGATACCGGAAAACCGGTACTAATACCGGTATTTGGAATTTCTCAATAAATAACCAAAAAAGATATTATTTCTTTTCCATATTTCATAATTTTGTGAAAAAAAAATCATTATTCAAGAAAAGTTATTGTAACCAAATATAAAATGAAGTGCACAATATTGCAGTAAGAAATCAATAAAAATAAGAAACATAATGCATAGATTGAATTGTCACTAAGCCTGGGACACCTTTTAGTGTACCGATTTTCTACAGTTGAAATTAACGATAGTTTTTACTTCGCAAACTATCGGACTTAAAAGTAAAATTGTTCCCGTCGTGTGAAAAAAATGCATGAGATGTAAATAAGCAATTTCGTAGTGTAAGTGCCACAGGTGGATAAGGGTTATGCAATAGGGTTCTTGTGTATCTAGGCAAGTTGTAGTTGTTTTTGAAACGAGTTAAAAACTGGAACAAATAAGTGTAAACAAATAAGTGTAACTTCGTTTTCCAACTACAAATGTTCTTTGCGTGAGAATTCTGTAACACGAAACGAATCTTTTATAAAATCCACTTCTTCCCACGCATTTTGTTTTAACACTTTGTCAATGGTTCGTAGTCCTATTTTACCAAGCTTTTTTCTTTTTTTTTTCAAAACATCGTAATTTTTTTCTCTAATTTTTTCTTTTGATTAAAAACTTGCCATTCCAAAAAGAAACTTCTCACGCATTTTTCAATATTTTATAAAGACTACGTATGATTACATTATTATTGGATCTATGTTTCTTTCTTTCAGTGTAAAAGTAGTTCATCTCCTTATTCGATTCGAAGCTAATACTTATATTTTCTTTTCTTCTTTCCCCTGTTTTAAAATGAGATAAGTATGCCTTTCTGATCTTAAAGGATCAGACAAAATCAATCCTCAAGTAGCTGATATTTTGAGAAAATCCATGGTTTAGGCTTAGAAAGAAATGGTTCGTAATGTCGGTTCTGGAATGTCGGTTTGGGATTGATATTTTAAAAAATATGCATTCGACGAAAACTTCTTTTTTAATCCGTCTTTAGGAAAGACTTTTTTCCCAGCTTAAAAGCGTAGCTACATTTATTTTTAGGATTATATATGTCATATAGGAAGTAATATTTTTTCGCAAAAACGTAAAGATATCCTGTTAAGTATTTTAGGAATTTTATAATAATCTTTCTAAAGATTTCTTTTTAATTTATACCACTATTTTTAATGGATCTCCCCTTTATTTATATGAATTCGAGATACAATACAAGTGACTTTTGATTTAAATATAAATAATTCATAAGAGACATTTTGCAGTTGCTTTCTAATGTTATGTTTTATGATGAGATATATTTTTCTCGTTTCATGTTCTAGAACAGTTATAACAAAAGTTGCGTAATACAGTCGTAGTGAGTCGAAACCGTTCGATGATTTTAGAAATTTTAATTTAGTTTCCAGCGTAATATTTTTTATTTATGATATTTGCATATAAACGCATATTTACAAAAAAAAAAAAATGAAAATTTTATTTGTTTTACTCCTATTTCATTTTTTTGCATTGTACAACTGCATTATTTTATTTTAATTTTTTTTTTTTTTTCATATTTTGTAATGACAAATGAGGCAGTGAGAAGCAAAGGATGTAAGTGGCAAGAGTAAAATTTTGGAGATAATCAGTACAAATAGTAGGGGAACTCTCCTCTGTCTCGGGGCAAAATATGGAACTAGCAATCCCGGTTAGGGGTTAAGGTTTTCAGAAATAAGACGGTCACATAAAGCAGGACTTCGAAAGTGCAAGCACTCCAGCTGGCAAAAATAGGCGTTTTTTAATCGACAGTTGCTTCAGACCGCATTGATTCTCATGAACGGATACTTTAATATAGGACTTGAATACAAATATCTGCACCTCTGATTGAAGAGTCATTCTGCTCATAGCTGGTGTGAATTCAAGAAGCCATGTGTTGCTTCAAACTTATTGGATTGCTGAAAAATCTGTTCTACACTTTGCAGTTTTAGGAGTAGCCAATTAATGGAAATGAAACTTGTTGCGGAACATAAAATCTTCCCTTATCTGACCAAAGTGCAGCACGTCACAGGACACACGCCAAATACCGTCAATATCTCCCAGCTAAAGCAGGATTTGGCAACTCAGCTTCAGCAAGTTATCCCCAAGCTGTATCTAAATGGTCGTGTAGCGGTTAGAACGGGGAACTGTGGAGTGTGGTGTATGGTGTCGCTAAAGTTTCGCCTCCTGTTTCGTTCTGTCACGGAATTCAAATACTTTTCGAGAATTATCACTGCTTTGAAAGTTACAAATTTGGATAATGATAGTATTTTGTAATTGATTACTGTTGGGAAATCCAGCAGATTAAGTTTGTTTTGAAATTCAAGCATTTAGGGCTTTTTCAGCTGCTTTCTTAACCACAATTGCTATTCAGTAGATTGCTTACAAAATAATTATAAACGTTTTACTATACGTTTTCGGAATTTTCGACGATTTTGCAGCCGAACTTTTTAACACTATTTGCGTGCATGACTTTGTTCAAGATTAAATACAAAATTATGCGTGAAACAATCAATAAATCTTGTTCCTATCAGGGATGCTCAAATGAAAAGGTACCAATTTTTACAAAAACGTAAAGGTTAACATGTTTGCGTCTGTCGATATGAAAGACCGTAACGAGACATCTAGGGATGGGACTGGAGTATCCAGCAGGGATCGGTGCACGCCGAGGCCTTCGAGATAGGAAGGCCATCCAACTAGCAAATGACGTCATCGTTAGTCGATCCACAATGATATTGGGAAGTGAGCTCTTCGATTAGTATTTTGGTTTAATTAAACTATTTGGTTTATTTATTATTGTCTTCTATTATTTTAGTAGCATTAAAACTCCTACTTTTTCATTAGAAAACATAAAAAGGAACCAATAATCATGCATTAAAAAATACACTGAGCTTAATTCATAGTATTTCACATAAAAACATTTATAAGTCCTACAAAGTATTCAAATAACTAAACACGATTTTATTTTACAATCTTGCAAAAACGAAGTGATAAATAAACAGTTTTATTTTTCATTTGAAAATTTTTTTAACACTAATCGCATTTTAACTACTCGTATATTGTATTGAAACATTAAGTCTTAAGAAGTATTCAAATAAATAGATGAACTTTCATTTTACAATTACATCAAAACAAAAAATAATTTTACCATTGTATTTGAATAAGAATAAAATGAAATTTTAAAATATAAATAAACATTTTTACTAAAGTAAACGGGAAATATAACTGCAATACGTTTCAAAGACATAACATCAAATTTAAATACATAATACCAGATTATTAATGTTAACTTAGCTTAGCAAATTTATACTTTTAAAAAGACATGAATGTTTGGGTGCCATCCCCCAAAGTAAACGGTGCCCTACTTCCTTCAATTATGAAAACTTCAAGAAAAATACCCCTTAAACATCTCCCCCATCTCCCTTAAAATTTCAAGGGCACAGTTATTTATAACTATATCCATTGAAAAGCTATCATTATTATGAGACTATGATTCCTACCCCTCCGCCCTTCGGTGGGCACTCTCGAAAAGTTACACAGGAATTCAACTTTAAAAACGTTAAGTAAAGAATGAATTATACAAGATCATGAATACTGTATGTTGTACATCTAAAAAATGTATTCAATATCAAAGCAGCCTTTTTTTTTGGAATTTGGCTACTTTTCCATTTTTAGCTTTTTCTGATGCTAATGATTCTTGTGTGTGGGGAGGGGGGGCTTTAATAGTTCATCATTTTAGGCTTTTGAAAAATTATTTTAAAGAGCATTAATTGATGACAAAGTAACCTTTTTCAAAAAACTTCTCACAGAATGACCGTTTTAGCAACTTTCTTCAATACTTAAAACTTCATATATGTTAAATTTAGATCAACATTTTTCTGAGTAGGTTCTTTTAGGAATTCAGTGTGACATTTTTGTGACAGGGGGAAGGGAAAGGATAACAAGAAGTGTGACATCACGCGTTGTTTATAACAATATGCTCATGTTGAACAGCGTTACATGTAACAAGGAGGGAGGGGGGGATTTGTTCAAAATTTTGCAACATCCTTTATGGACACAGCCCCTTAATTCAATTTATATTACAGTTTCAGAGTTCCTGAAAGCTTATTAACAGAAAACCCAAGGAGTTCAAAATTATATAGTTCAAGACATTTTGCCTTTTTTAAGCATAACAAACAATCATAGAGCATTTGGCAAAAACACGTTGTGTATCCACTGCTCAAAAGTAATCTTTCGCAAGCTCAGAAATCATGGATACCGTTAACTCAACCACAATTTGTACATAAATATCTTAAAACTTAAAGACAACAGTGCAAAAAAAACATATTTTTTTTTTACTTTGCGCACAGAACCAGCTTGTTTGAATAACATTGCAGGGGCGTAGTTGGGGGAAAATGTTTAAGTATCGAACCCACGACCTCCGGCGTTCAAAGCTAATCTTCTTACCTCAGAACTACGGAAGCCCATCAAGGAATGTTTTTTGATCAAAATAACACATGCTAGCGTATGAAACAATTTAATCGAAACCGAAAATATAAGATTAGTTCAGTTAAAAGCCTGTTTCAATAAACTTGTTTACATATTAACTGAATATCAACACCAAGTTACGTTGCTTCTGATAGCAACAAGTATATTCGCAGAAAATTTTGACATATGTATATTGTCAGCTTGGAAAATCCATTTCGAATAAATGCGTGTACAAGGTTGAAAAAATAAAGAAATAAAAAATTGCAAGTTAACCGTTTCAAATATTAAAGCAGTATGCTGAAATTACAAATTACAGACAAAGATATCAGAAAGGAAACTGACAATTGTTTGTGTAATGGAGGAAAAGTTAAGTAACCTTAACTGCATGAATTCTAATGGATAAAATGTTAATTTATTTATCTGAGAAAAGTACTTACCTCCGAACTTTAAAATTTATTCCATGAGGCGCCCGATTTTTTTCTTCGCATGCAGGTTGTTCGGTAGCGCAAATCGCTGACTCACTCAGCAGACACTCAGACACTTACAAGACTAATTATATATATATATATTTTTTTAATTGCCTCTACATTCCGGTACGTTTAAAGGATGAGATAAATCCAGCAGTATTGTGTTCACAAGAATGTGCATCCGAAGTTACATATTTCCTATTTCATCTATTTCAGCCAGAGCAAGCAGCACTATGTAACTGCATTGTAAACCGCACTGCTTTCAAAGTTTCGCGCCAAGTTCATAGATCGACGACTGGTGGCGTAACGAAGCGGGGGGGGAGAGGAGTTGTCTGGCCTGTTATCACGTGGGTCTCGTGCACGCGCGGTCACTCGCATGCACAGAAGAGATCATAGGCTCTTACAAAGAGCGCCGTCCAATTCACGTGGCAGTGCATGAGAGGACACTTGTGGAATTTTCTTGTTGACACCGCTACTTGTGGAATTCCTTGAGCACAGCAGAACCGTTAACTCAGATGTTTAGTGTGAGGCACCTTAAAGCCTACGCAGGTTCATCACAAACAAAATCCAGGGCTGCTCACGAAGAGTGGTGGTGCTCCGTGATTGCGCGTCCACACGTCTCCAGATTCATCCAAGCGGCACGGTCCAAATTTAAGTGGGAGAAGCTTCACTATATGTCCTTCACTCCAGACATGTCGCCCTGCGATTTCCATGTGTTTGATCCTTTGAAAAAACATTTGAAAGGGATGTCATTCAACTGGGATGACGAACTCTATGACACTGTCAAGGACTGTGTCTGTCTCGTCAAGGAAACAGAAATTCCGGAAAAAAGGAATTCGTTGGTTAGTTAATCTATGGGATCGTGGTGCTCAGGCGTTGATGATGCATACATTGAATTAAGTCTTTATTTAAAAATCCAGTATAATTTGGAACTTTTTCATTTGGACACCTCTTATGTTAAGAAGCGTAAACAATGTTTGACGCATGAATATAAGCAGTAATTTACACGACTAGACGTAAAACAATAAATTAACAAAGAGAAAAACACTTATTTTCAACAAGTTTTTTTTACTAATATATATATATATATATATATATATATATATATATATATATATATATATATATATTATATATATATATATATATATATATATATATATATATATTGAAACTTTTAAAATGTGAAGTTTGATCGAAAACGCTTTCATAAAAAAAAAATCCCAAGATATAGCCTGAAACTTTAAAAACATTTTTCAGAGTAAAATTCTAAGAAAATCGTGTAATAAGAACATTCAATACATGTAATTTTTAACGAATAACTAGTATCTTTACGAGGAAACTCATAATGAAAAGAATCTTACTAAACCATTGCTACCTCTTAAAAACTAGAAACTAAGCTAAACTTATGAACATTTATGCTTGCAATTTATGGCTCTTAATTAATACTATTTATGAAAACAAAAATTTGGAAAACGCGGTATTACTGAAGCTAAAAAGAGAAAAGGCAGAACGACGTATAATTTAATTATATTCATTTATTGAGTAAGTTTTTTTGAATTAAGGACACTCTTTCGCTGCATAACCAAGTAATTGTTAATTCGCAAGATAAATAAATTTGACTAAATATGTTAGGTAAGTGAATTACATCGTTTTCTTTACATTATTCAGTCTAATTTTTCTACTAAATTGAGGTTGTCTTCCAAGCTGATGGGGATAAAGAAAATAGTTTTAACTACATTGTTCGCGATTTATTTTAACCTTTTTCTCGATTTTTGCATAGAAAACTCTTAGAATACGTCTTAATTTAAACTTTGTAGTAAATTAAAGTTTTCTTGATAAACTTGTAAACTAAATGATTTTAATTAGACTACAATTTGTGCAAAGTTTTACAGCTAATTGTTTATACTAATGTAGTTTATTTTACGTCGAGTATTTTACGCTAGCATTTAAACAAGAGTAACGATTGGGAATTTCTGATACCAGTTTTCCAAAAGTGTTTTGCCGTAAAGATTCGAAAAAAAATAAGGACTAGAAAGGCTTGTGTGTGAAAGAGAGAGAGAAGTTCCACCCAGAATTAAGCAAAATTACTTTGTCGTAAACAAATTTCGAGCTTCTAGCATCTGATCAATGTTCTTTTAACTAGCTAAGGCAGCAAAATATGCCAAATATACTTTTTTTTAATTAAAAGTGCTAAAAGCAAAATAAGCCTTTCTCATCTTATGAAACGTAAGTAAAAAGTAAGTAAACGATCGAATAACCGACACGAACGAACCGAAAGACAAACTAACGTAATGCCTTTTAAGCAATGCAGCTAATACATGTTTTTCCATACGAAAAATTTTCATTGTTTTCGTAAAAAACGGAAATCACATTGAAATAAGAACATTTTATGTTTAAAAAGAATAAATCATTTATAACTCTTTTAAGTAAAAGCAAAGCGCCCCAGATTTTATTTTTCCCCCATTGCCAAAGATCAAAATAAATGAATAAATATACTTTAGAAAATCGATAAATCAGTAATGAAAACTTCTCCCAAAACAAATCATCTCAACAATCAATGTTTCACAGTAAAAACTAGGGATGTGGATTCGGAGTCAAACTGAATTTGATATGAAACATTAGGATTCGAAGTCAGGAGTCGAAGGCTTTTAAAACTAGAAGAGTCGGAGCTGATCATTTTCCCTCCGAGTCTGCATTTCTGATTTCTACCAAGTCAGCGAAGTCGGACTTGTTTTTCTGTTCAGGAGTCGGATTTGAAGACTCTAAAATTATAGGAGTCTAAGTCAGAAGTTTTTTTTTTTTTTTTTTTTGGCTCTGCTACCCTGGTAAAAATATTTGCACTTTGAATTCATTTCATTTTGATTTAGTCATTTTCGTCATTTACTTGCACCAATGTTAAGTATATAAACTATATTATTTCTGGCTTTATAAAATATCATTTTTTTTTTTTTTTTTTGAAATCAAAC
The DNA here is from genome assembly GCF_026930045.1 of Uloborus diversus. Classification (NCBI taxonomy): domain Eukaryota; kingdom Metazoa; phylum Arthropoda; class Arachnida; order Araneae; family Uloboridae; genus Uloborus; species Uloborus diversus. Next base: position 97,321,102 of record NC_072731.1, on the reverse strand, counting down.
ATCGAGAAGATATACAGAATCTGCACGGGTGTTTGGTGGCAAAAATAGATATTTTGTGTTGTCGCTAATGTTAAAAGTTTTTTAGTTTTTGAAAAAACATTCTTATAATAGCTAAATAAAAAAAAGCAATAGTTTCTATACATATTTCTTTTTCAAGAGTTTTTTTCCAACAAAGTTTGTTTGAAGCAAATTCATCTTTAAGTTCGGATTTACATTACTGCACATTAAAATTGCCACACCAAGAAAGCGAAGTGCTACGCACTTGAAATTTACACGGCAGGAAGATGCTGCTGAATGCAAATGATTACGCATTTCAACGCATTCATGTAAAACAGGCGGAGTTGATTCCACCTACATTACGTCTAACTAAATAAATTGAGCAACATTTTTTTTTTTTTTTTTTGTACAGAAACTGCATTTTAGTGGAGAAAAGTTGTTGCAATACCTCGTGTATGAGGAACAAACGCTTACCAGTACGTTTTTCATTTTCATTAAAGGGTAACTTCAGTCAATTCAGGTTACGGTTTATTGTATCGCAGTTTTACTGCTGGCGTTGTTCGAGATTATATGACTGTCAGCTGATTATGCAGTCACCGGGTCCAGGAGGGTTATAAGAAACGCCGTGCAATACCTTAAAGATCCACTGTTTCTAGTCTTGGAGCTGGCTGAGATCTTGCCCGTGGGGCATTAATGGATAGTACAGTCCCACTTGTTGAATTCCGATTTTTTTTATCCCATATAAATAAGACCACCGTTAACAACCTTCCGTATTTGGAGAGGGCGCGTGCTGTGTGAACTATGGAAGGAATGCTGTGGTGGAAGTAGTATTAACAGATAACTGAACTGGGGTCGTTTAAGGGTTGTTTTTTTTTTTTTTTTTTTTTTTTTTTTTTTTTTTTTTTTTTTTTGAGTGAAGTGCGTATAGTCCTAAAGGTTAGTACACAAATCTCTTTTTGTTTTCAATCTGGAACAGAATCCTGCAATCCAAATTGGAACCGAATGTGAAATTCTTGCACATTAGTGATAAAATGTCCCCATTCACAGCACATGACGATGTTAACCGCGCTATCTACAAATGCAAATTGCACATAGACTGCTGACACCACTTCCACAACCGTATCTCCAAAGCAACTCATACAGTGTCTGCGAATGCGGGAGGTTAATAGACCGGACACAGTAGCAATCACTCTTTGATTAATTTTACAGAGTACATTCTCAAAAAATCAGGGCTGCGGAATCGGAAGAAAAATTGCCGACTCCATGATTTTGAAATGTCTGACTCCGACTCCGACTTTTTTATTTTTTTTATTATTTTTTTTTCAAATTACCCTCATCCACTCATAGGAAGGGGGATACCCCTAAACAGAGATTGCAATATTTATTCATTTTCATGAAAATTTCGCGTTGTATTTTATTGTAATCCTAAGATGCAGACAACGTTAGAAATTTAACTTGAAAAGCAAATTGTCCAATAGTTGCGATTTCTTAAGTGAGATTACTTAAAAATAACAATGGAAAAAAAATTGAAAAAGATTAATCTGCTTACCTTTAATATTTAACAAATAGATATTGATCAAATCCTGTGCTTCTAATTTTTGAAAGCACTCAGAAGAGTGGGAGAAAGATTTTTGAGAGAAAAGAAACCTTTTTTCTAAGTCAAAAAACTTTTCTTGAGAGGAGGCGATCCCCCCTCCCCTCCCCGGGTGACGCCCATCCGATGGGCGACACCTGAACTAAAGTTCAGAGTTAAAAAAAAAAGATATAAGATAAAAAATCAGAGTAAAGTCAGAGATAAAAATTTAAACTTAATTCTGAAAAATTTCCCCAATAATAAATCTTAAATTTCATCTTAAACATTTTAACAAAAATATTGCACTATATTGCGGTGAAAGGTCGGATACATGTACGTCTAGAGTAAATTTTACACAAAGTGCGACGGTATACAGCTTTGTACGAATAGCTTTTACTGTGCCTACATTTCTTAACTCAATTTTCAATTTTAATTTTATTGGCAGCTTCAGAATGAACTTTAATAAGAAGATTTTAGAACTAATTACAATTATTGATTGTTGTAACGAATAAATCATGTACTTATTTTATTTTGTACTTTTTATTGATAATCAAGCTTTCTTAGATAAAGTCTTTAGATTTAAAAAAAACATTTATATTTTATCGGATCTTTTGGATTTGCGCTTTCGTACCCACACTTATTTGAATATATCAAGCACCCTCAGAAGTTTCTCGACTAGCTCAAGGGCAATTTTACTGTTTTATAACTGAGTTCGAGGGAAAAAATATATTATTGTTTTTATTTGAAAGTGATTATGCAACAAAACTGTTTGCTGACAGTTGCTATCAGTTATAAATAAAGTTAGAAAATAAGCAAACTAGGAGACGGCGTAAGTAGCTGTAGCAGATAGTTTGATTAACAATCAAGCCAGCTGATTGTCACAATGACAGTTATTGTCTTATTAGTAGGCCCTTATACATGCAATCGAATTTATAGGTAGTCAGTTTTTTTTTTTTTTTTTTTTTTTTTTTTTAATGCAAGGAGAGTCAGTGAAAATTAAAGAAGAAGAAAAGAAACCCGGAGTCTCGGAGTAGGAATCAGCATGTTTTCGAGCGATTCCAACTCCGACTCGTTTACCCCAAAATCAGATCAACATCGACTCCACAACCCTGTCTAAAAGTGAAAGGTTTATACATTTACTTATTTGATTTCAATTACTTATGAATCACAATATAAAATTCATAAAAAAAAGTGCTATCACAGATTACCCATTGATAGTAAAAAAAAAACATAACACTAATAGATATGGGGTAAATAAACAGAATGGAAACCCATCTAAAACAGCTGCTTATCAATTTAAAAGCAAGAGGCGAAAATTTTAAAATTTGTTTATTGCATAACTGAACTTATCAAGGACTCCAAATGTACTGAGATTTGAGAATTTGGTTGCTTACACCATCAGTTTGTTTATGCAAATAAATGAAACGGAGTGTAGCTATCACATTGAGTTTCTCTCTAATCAAATATTGATCCTTATTCTAAGATAGAATAGGATCAGACAAAGCATGTCCATGCATTCTAATCTATCGTTACTATATAGTTGTTGCTCTCGCTAAAACTATTTTCAAAAATTCTCAAAATATTTTAGAATAAAAGCAAGATTTTTAAATCTTGAAGGGGATATAATTTTAATTTAAATAATTCGCCCAATGCAGCAGTTCAAGTCTAAATAGGGGCTGAAAAAAACTCATTTGATTAAAATCTATATAAAAAGGAAAGGAAGAATTTTAAACAGAAGACTTAAGCTGTTGAAAAATGAGAAGTAAATATAAAATACCTCATAAAATTATTTCCGATCGAAATACGGATAAAATACAATTAGGAAGTTTTTGGCTTATCACAGATCCTTATATTTTCGCAACAATAGTCAACTTTTCGGAAATTAAAAGTTTTGTAAAAATAGCAATCTGTTTTTTAGTTAGAAAAAAAGCAATCATCTGTACAATTTTACCTAGAAGACGATAGTAAATCCAATATTTTTTACCCTTAGAATACATTTTAGCGAAATTCAGAGAAACAGCCGAAGAATAACACAATAGATAACTTAATGATTCCCCTCAGGTATACCTTTAGTAATATTTGATGTAATAAAAGAAATAGGTACACATATGATGATCGTGCTTTAGTTTTATTTTATTTTTAAAGTTTCCTTACAAAATGGTTTGATTTTAAAATTAGTCTTAAAGTAATAAACGAAGTAGAAGTTCCTTATAAATACATCAACAAAAAACAATTAACGATGATCACTGAAAGAACTTTAATTACTACCAATTAGAGCGTTTATGTATACAAACATCTTCAAAGAATCCACTACATCTCGCGTTAGTTTAATACTGTCGTATCGTAAGTTAATTTGGCAAGTAACATGAGAAATATTTTTTAAAAACTAAAAATACTACCCAAACCCTGCATTTTTAATTTCCTACGAATTACAGTATTTAAGTAGAAAAAAATTCTTGAAACCTTGTCTCTGTCTTGCCGTGGTATGAAACTGCAGACTATATCCTTCCCTGCAATTTTATCGACTTTTATAGCCAAACAAACATTTTTCCCAGAAAGCAAAATTTTCTTTAAAGGAACGTATTGTTTACGTTTTGAGAATCTTATTGCATTGAAAAAAAATCTATTTTATCGGCATCTACGGCAGATCTCTCAAATTTGAGCATCCTTACTCCATTCCTCAAATGTCATATAAGTATTTGTAATACACGTCACAATATAGGTGAAAATGTTTGCCAAAGAAATATTTTGAAAAATCTGACAACTATAAATCAAAGTTATTACGAAACCATTTATAAGTCAATACCAAAGGAGTAAACGCAGATAAATTCCTCGCAAAGGATTCGAAAAGATTTTTCGCTTTTTTTTTTTTTTTTCGCGATGTTGAAGCGTTTCTATGACACCTGATCTCTTCCCATAAAAACGAGACTTTTTTTTTATTCATGCCAGTTTTTCTAACATTTTTCTAACCAAACACATTTGTAATAAATGTCATCGTAAATGGTTTTGAAGTTTATTTTGAACTTAGTAGAAATTGACGAAATTTAGAAATTTTCGTCCGTGCATAGAGTTTCAACGAAAATTTTTATGACATTACTAATTTATGTATTTTCAGTTCCAGATTTGACAGGAGACACATTTGGAAAAAAAAAGCATAGGTTAACGGCACCAGTAACAGACAAGGGTCGAGTAACAGACAGTAATAAGTTTGGTTTTAAATAATAAGAATTTTAGGCGGGAAAAACTGATGTTGCTGTGGCTCATGAATACGATACAACCACCTACTGTTATCAGAGTGAATTTTATCAATCAGTTGGTATTTACAAGGCAGTGGTGGAAGGTTAAGCAGCCACCACGAGATCAACTGGTGCTTCATGTTCATTCAAATTTAATAAGGCTTTAGTTCTAAAAATAGAGAACTTTTGCTCATTTTGAAGAGAAAAAGGGAATTTTGTCCATTACTCCTCTTTTCCTCATCCTATCTGCAACTGGATATCATCAGATTTTTTGGTGTCTGTTACTGGGGGTCCGACAAATAAAATATAACTAATGCAGCAAATTAAACAAATTTTGCCAAATGAGCGAATAAAAATATAATTAACTAATTCAGATGATTCAGAAGCAGCCAAATGTTATATGAGATGTTGTTGATGAGAGAAAAATGGTTCAAACAGTCTAAATACATTAGAAGGCTCAGAAAATTGAGTTAACCTGAAAGCGATGTCTTAAGCATGTCTGTTAATGGTGCCGTTATCCCTCATGCGTTTTCGCGATTTAAGGAGCTGGTAAGGATTTTTTTCCTTCCAAGAAGACAAGGTTATCATTTAGAAATAAGTAGCTATTTTGATCATGCAATTTTGTTTTCTTCCATCGAGTAATAAAGGGTTTTCTTTGACTTTTACATAAGTGCACAGTTTTGTTTTTCTTTTTAAAAAGTTTGCATTATTTACGTGAAATATGAGATTAATATATATGTACAATCGGAAAGACTACCATTCAATTGCTAGTCTCAAAATATAACTAACGTAAGGTTGAAAGTAAATTTAACAACGTTATAACTGTAAAAATTTGTAAAAAAGAAATCAGAACGCAAATGCCGATTCGGGTTTATAAATAATCTTTTTTTTATTGCAAAATCTGTGAGCATATGTATGAAAAAAATACGTTAGACACTTTTGTCAAATTAGTTTTTATCCCTAAGCTTGCACGTTTTTGCCTTGAAAAATAATTTTCTTGCTACCCCTAAATGCGTACTTGCATGTTTGTTTTGCAAAACGGAGCATTTATAACGCTGGTTAAGATACTTTAACATTTTAGCGCATAGAATTTTTTCCCCCGTAACTAAGATTGCTGTTTGCGTTCTAAACAAAAGCTGCAAAAACTCCCAAAATTCAATATTTTTTACAATTAAGTAAATCCACGTAACCAAGAAATACGATGCATGTATTGTATGTTGAAATGTGTTTCGGAATCATCTCTCATTAAGTTTCTGAACAAAAGTAAACTGTTCCTACTGTTTTATGTTTCAAGTGATACACCCTACTGGCTTTTACGACATTCAACTATTTTCCCGTTAAAGCTAGATCAGATAATGTTCCGTTGAACAGTCCAAAAACTCGGAACAAATTTAAGTCTAATGTTTTGCACTTATAAAGAAAATAAAACCCATTTTCTAATATTTATCGAAGTACCTCGGAATTCAAGCACCCGATCATCTGACTCACAGAAAAATACAAAATCATTGAACCATGGAATTGGAACAAATTATCAAACAAAAGTAGAATTTGCGTTACTGTGTCAATTTAAGATGTTTTCATTATTCATGCTCTTCAAAAATGACATTAGGGTAACTGCACCAGTAACTGACATGCTTAAGATATCACTCTCAGGTTAACTCAACTTTCTGAGCCTTTTAATGTATTTAGACTTTTAAACTTATTTTGCTCTCATGCAACTGCATCTCATCTAACGTTTGGCTGCTTCTGGATCTTCTGAATTAGTTAATTCTGTTTTATTTGCTCAATTTCGAAACAACCTCCGACCCTCAGTAACAGACATCGGAAATTCTGATGATATCCAGTAACAAATAAGATGAGTAATGGACAGAGTTCCACTTTTCTCTTCAAAATGTGCAAAAGTTCTTCATTTTTAGATCAAAAACCTTATTAAATTCAAATGAACATGAAACACCGTCTGACCAGGTGGTGGCTGTTCATAACCTTCCACCATTGACTTGTAAATAACAACTGGCTCACAAAATTCACTTTGATTATTTATACTAGATGGTTGCACCGTATTCATGGGTCGCAGCAACATCAGTTTCACCCACCTAATTTTTTTTTTAAATCTAAACTTATGGCTGTCTGTTACTAGACCCTTGTCTGTTACTGGTGCCGTTACCCTAATGCCTTTTTTTTCTAAAACAAATGTTAGTTAAACGTTTCTCCTACCATTTAAATTTGTTTATATTTTCATTTCAGGACAAACTCTGCAAACATGTATTTTTACCATAAAACTATTTAAACATTTTATACAAAAGGTTTTTTTTTTTTTTTTTTTTATTCATTTCAAGTGTATAATAACGACTGGGTTTCACTGCAGTTTATGTTAATTGCAGAGAAAACAAACATTGTATCAAATATTGGTTGGGCCATTCCTCGAAAGGTCAGTCCGTTGTCCTGCTCGTAACGGTTCATATATTTCATTAAAAAGTAATAATTTTAAAAGGAAATGACGATTTCTTTTTGCTTTTAAAATTACTCATGTTTGTTGTTAAGGAGAAAAAAATTGTTAATTAATATTTTAAATTAGTATTATTTTTGATGAAATATATGAGGCGTCACTTGCGGGACAAAATTACCGTTTTTCCGTGGAGTGGGCCCAGTTAGGAAGTGTGGGGCAAAATGAAATGGTGAAATATTTACTCTGCTTTTAGTGCCTCCTATACGGTAATATTTTAACATATGACGTCACACATGTGGTCAGTTTTAGTCAGGCAAAAATGTTACCTCCAAAGATCAAAAAAAGTGATAATGCAAGCAATTTTTCAAATCTTGATACTCATATTGCAATATTTTGCTGTAAATCAAAAATTGGTTTAGATAAAAAAAATATATTGCATCATTTTAAATATCAAATGAGACATACTGTTATTCGGTGCATATTTTTTCATTTAACATTGAGCATATTTTCATTTTAAAAAATTTCCACAACTGACCAAGTGCATATCGGGAAAATGAATGGGTCAAAGTAAAATAGTTAGATTCGATTACTTATTCAATCACTTAATAAATTACTTAAGTATTTATTTATTAATTAATTAAATTTGCGTTTCGACAGTTAATAATTCACTTATTTATTTCATTATTAATTTATTCGCTTTTTTTCTTACTCACCCCCTAATGTATTTCCCCATTTATTGTTCTCATATATTTATTTATTTATTACTTTTTTGGTACATTATATATTCATTTATTAATTCATTTATTTACTTCTACATACTTTTGTTAGTACAATTTGTTACAATGTACTTTTCACTACATTCGTTTGTTTACATACTTATTTGATCAAAACTATTTTTAATAAGCAAAAAAAAATCACTTTTACTTGGCCCATGAAAAAAAAGTAAAACATATCTACTTTAATTTGCAGGTACAAATTCAAATTCAAAAATTAAAACATTATGTTTCAATGCAAGTTTTTCCATGATACACGTGGTTCTTTATTATTTGTAATTTTGAAAAAAAGTTTCCAACTTGTTTAATTTCAAATAAGTTAGTTATCTTAACTATTCCACTCTGTCCCTCAATCCCCTACTTTTCATTAACTCTGCATTGCAACAAAAATTTAGATGGTAAAATGCTCCAAGAAATCTTAATCTAAGAAGCTTATTCTATGAGTGTCCGAAGAAACTCGGTGATATTATCACTATTATATAAAACTGCATTCCGTAGACATATTTTAAAAGAAAGTCTTTTGAAAAATACATCTCCTAGCACAAGAAACACCAAATGATAACCACTTGAGACTATGCTTAAAATATTCCTTAACCATCCCTTTTCTTCGTACCAAATATAAGTAAAAGTTGAAACGAGATTTCTCTACTTCTCCAATGATGCGCGAACAACTCGGGAAATTTTCTGAGCTTTAGAATCGCATACGAATGACCTCCATTTCCATAATCTTCCAGTTAGGTACAACTTCCGAAAAGGAATTCGAACAGGAAAAGAATTTCTTCATAGGAAATGTAATCACCGTGATTACTTTGGACTTTTTGAATTTGTTTTCACTAAAAGACCCTGCTGCAGAAAAAGCATTTCTCTGCTTTTTACCAAAAGTATTCGGTTGGGTATGATTCTCGTCTTATTGATTAATGATTGTATTAAGTTTGTTTACGGCTTATACAGCGCAAGTGTAAGAAGATTATTATTATTTATTTATTTATTTTTTTTTTAAAGACTGAATAACTTTTTCCCCGCATTTATGTATTTTGTGAATTTTGAAAGACTTTGCGAAAGTAAAAACTAATTCTTCAACAAATAATTAAAAGGTGCCTCACAAACACAGCAGGCCAAATCAGATTTTACTTAAGGGGTCTAAGAACCTTTAACCTTTAAAATTTTCTACTTCTTGGAAAATATATATATTATGCATAATTTAATTCTGAACAATTTAATACTTTAATTATTACCATACGCAAAAAACTTTTCAAGTTATCGTAAAAATGCGTAACCTTTCCCCATAGAGATTTATGATAACAGCAGCTGTTTAAGCCTCCTTTTCTCAGGTGCCGGTTTCTCCGGTTTCTCGTTTTGCGCGCATGATATCTCAAAAAGTTTCTTATATATTTACATAAAACTTTTTATGTATGTTTGTCTGGTTTATTTTTATAATCTGCACCTAAATTTGTTTATTTTTCTTTTTTTTTAATTTTATAAGTTAATGTACAAATTTTCGAAAATTTTCGGCGAAAATATATATATATATATATATATATATATATATATATATATATATATATATATATATATATATATATATATATATATAATATATATATATATATATATATATATATATATATATATATATATATATATATATATATATATATATATATATATATATATATATATATATATATATATATATATATATATATTATATAAACTGCATTTTTAGTTAAAATTTAGGTTCAGATCAAAAAATAAACCAGACAAATACGCATGAAAAGTTTTACGGATATACATGAGAAACTTTTTTGAGAGATCACGCACGCGAAACAAGAAACCGGCACCTGAGAAAAGGAGGCTTAAACAGCTGCTGCTAACATAAATCTCTATGGAGAAAGTTTATGCATTTGTACGATAACTTGAAAAGTTTTTTGCGTATGGTAATAAATAAGGTATCAAACTATTCAGAATTAAAATATGCATAACACATATGTTTTCCAGAAAGTCGAAAATTTTGAAGGTTAAAGGTCCTTAGACCAATTAAAAACTTACAGCATTTCCCCGATATCAAGATGCCTTAGCGTGAAGGAGTTCATTTCTTCTTAGAATGAAAGAGAGAGAAGTCTAATATCGCAAAAACACTAAAAATAATTCCCTAAAGTTTCACGGTAAACATTACTGGCATCCATATTGCCAGTACTTTTTATCATAAAATCTAATTTTACTGTTAAGTTTTTTGGCGGAAAAACGAGAACACTGGCATAGCACTATTTCCACTGAGTAAAAAGAATGAGATACAATTAGTGGGGTTCGAAGATGCTCTCTTATTTTTAACAGAGCATCGCGCTATCCCCTGCAGCGCTTTTAGCCAAGAGTTTTTTCACTATAAGTATTTTTGTATATTTACTTTTTTGTTAATATTTTTATTTTATACGAGGATATATATGTAACAGCATTCTCTCTCATTAATTCCTAGTAACTCGGCTCCAATATAGCACCTCGAGCCTACTAACTTTTTCAAGCCTTTTCCCCCTTATATATATATATATATATATATATATATATATATATATATATATGTGTGTGTGTGTGTGTGTGTGTGTGTGTGTGTGTGTGTGTTTATATATATATATATGAATATAAATATGTATATATATATATATATATATATATATATATATATATATATATATATATATATATATATATATATATATATATATATATATATATATATATATATATATATATATATATATATATATATATATATATATATATATATATATATATATATATATATGTGTGTGTGTGTGTGTGTGTGTGTGTGGGTATGTGCGTATGTACGATATGTATATGTATTTCAAGAGTTTTCCCTTCAGTTTCTTTCCCTCTCCCTCAACCACCGTGGTACCCTTCACCGGTTAAGCTAGAAATGGCAGGTACGAAGGTATCATTGGTTTAAAATAAAATAAAAATAAAAATAAATTCCCTGCAGCGAATGTGACTCAGAAGATATTTGGTGAATTTAACTTGGGACACATATTTGGACACATTTGTGTAAACTTGTGAAATCATCTCTTTTCATCCTACAAGTAACAGCATCGTACAAATAACGGAATATCTCAGTATGATGTTATTAGAATTTTTTGCAAGGAATCGCTATCGGTTGGTGTCACGAATGTCGTCGAAAATAATGTCAAAGACTGTCTATTGCCCTGCGGTGGCTGAGCAGCTGCCCCAAGAGTTTGCTGCAAAATTAACAGCAATAACTATTGGTATACTCAAAGGAGTGTTCCATAAAGCTGTAACAGTTGACACAAAAGGTGTTCCAAAAAATAGACATGTGTCACTGCTCAGGAAATGTTTTTAAATGCGATCCCATAAGTGTTTAAAAAAACGTGCTGAGACAAAGAAGTGATCTGACAAGTGTTCCCAGAAGTGTTTTGAAAACTTGATTGTTTTGAATGATCTCAGCACATATCGTTACTTATTGGAATAAATCGAAAGAAAACAAAATAATTGATTAAAAACGTTTTCGTCGATTAAAAACCATTTCAGTGTTTCGAACAAAAAACCTGCTGTAAAAAGTGAAGGAAAGATTGTTTACTAGCTTATATACATTTATAAGATAAAACATTCTTTGCTGAAATAGTTCATATTCACCCTCTTGAATTCGACATAGTTGGTTCTAGTATTCAAATTTTTAAATTTTAGTGTACGCTGTCCGACCATATTGTGCCATTAAACTTAATTGAAACATCTTTCAGTCGATGAATGTTTATCTAATAATCGTCATTGATAGTTATTTCAAAAAACTATTTTATCGGTAAATCAACTATCAAATAAGTGTTTTAGTTTTTAAAATTTTACTTATTTCTGGAATAGAGGAAACAAAAATTTTCAATCATTAAAACTGTACCTTGACTAAAACGAAGTTCAGGATTTTTGGTGTAACGCAAACGAATAAACATGATAAAGCTGAAACAGATACTTCAAATTTAATGTTTACTGATGCGTATCTATTAATTAGCAATTGAAATTAAAATATGTATGGCAGCAGCTCAGAATAATGCTTAGAACCTTATCTGCTGTATACAGAATATGAGTAAACACACAATCTATCTCAATAAATGCCTGCTCCCGCTTTCGAGAGCTAATTATTAACGGATATTTGATTCATCTCGTTAATAGTCTTTATTAATTTTTCTTCCTAATTAAAAGTTGCCTCCAGGAAATATTTAATTTTCTACTGGAAAACCGAGATGAAGTATTGTGATATTATGTGAAAGAAAATTATCGTTCCGTTAAATGAACAATATAAGAATATACACCTTCTAGCAAATCATGCGTGCTTCATTAGAAACTAGGCTCATACCATGCAATTATCTTGTACATATAATTATTTTCAAGAATTACTTTAAATAAAAATATTTATAAATCCTGCGAAAGATTTGCTTATTCGAAAATTATCTTTGTATAAATGCGATATCATTCTATGAATGTCATTTTAATTTCGTCCATATTTGATTGGCAGCAGTAGTTGGTAGGTCAGTTTTAATATTTTACCTATAGTCTCAATTAATCAATCAATAACGTGCCGTTCAGAAATAAAAAGTATAAAGAAAAACTGTGTCAATATGTACCAGCCTTCTAGAATTTTCTGCTATCAAAATGGTGGTGATCAGTCGGTCTTTGAATTTGAACGACTTAAATAAAGATAAGTGAGAAGAGAATGATTGAGAGTTTCAAAACACTGGGTGTTTATAAAGTATTTCAACGATTATTGAAACATGATAGAAGTTTAACTGAATATACCGATTCATTGTATAATGTATAGTCCGACCGCGAACAAATGACTCTTTTCAATCTTTGAAGAAAAGACTCCAAACCTTAAAATAGGTATAGAAGGAGAAAAGGGCTAATGCCATATTTAGGAATTTAGCAACATTTTCGCGATATGAAAAAAAATGTACTCCTAGTATGTTTTCATTATGTGATGATTTTGAACTGAAAGATTTAAGCTGCAGCAGTAACTTCATTGAGTTGGCGAAAAAGAAAAGTGACAAGCCTGGCATTCTTTGTTGCAACCCTACTATCGTCAATGTTAAATTGAAATTAATTATAGGAAGCGTTGTTATTTCTGACCAATGGCCTTTAAAAAAAGTAAAACTGAGATCCACCCACATACGCAAGTGTGATGTCTAATGAGACAACTACCTTGGCCGCCCAAAATTAAAATGTTTCACCTCTTTGGCTAATTTCTTAAAATTCCAAGGTGACACATTCAAGCTCTATAACCAATGCGCACTTACAAATTAAGTTCCATCTTTCCTATAGCTGTAATAGTAACTCAAGTATATGGCGTTTTAGAATGCTTTACCAAGGCACATTTATAATTTTATACTTTGAAACTGTACCAGGACCAAGACAATGGCAGAGGTTCTTTTTTTTTAATTTTTTTTTATTATTTTATTAATTTATTTTTTTTATTATCTTATTATTATTTTTATTGATTTTATTAAATATAAATTTAGTGATCGACACAAGCTATGTGATAACCTTTTTAACAATAATGGGCATTTTCTTTTGACTGTCTTTTTAGTAAGACACTACTCTTCATACCTATTGCTAGTGGACAATAATTTTACTGTGATAATATTAAAATAGGTTGATATAAAGCAGTGATTAGATGTTGTATTGGGAATTTTAGTTGCGGAGTCAAACCTTTCTTGCAGCATTTTTTTAGCTAGTTTAATGTACTGAGTGCTGCTAACAAGGATACATGGAATGTTTAGTGGCAAAAATGCAGAAGGTATGCATTTCTGTGTGAATTAAAATGTTACTTCTAATAGTTCTTTGCTAGTATTAGTATCAATTATTTTTACGGTTCCTCTGATTTCGTTGCATTGTCCATTGCCATGTGATATTACATAAAAATACCATTCAGCTCTCAAGTTGACATCCGTTTCGTGATTTAAAAAAATTAACAAAGTTCTTTCTATTTTTGTAGTGCATTTGAGTAAAGTATTTCAGTGCGCCACATACTGTGTCACCATCAGAAGTATAATACTACTGTGTGAGCTCATTTTCTTAAAACTACACTCAAGCAAGTAATGAAAAACGTACGTTTTTTTTTCATTCAACTATGTAGATAATGTTTTTACATGTGTTTAGGAGTTATATAAGTTAATGTACAGAGCGTATGTTCGTATTTCTTGAAAATTTGTGTGCGTAGATTATCAGTATAGTCTATACATTAGCTACTTAAGCCGGTCAATCAAGTATTTACTACTCATTCATGTCCAAATATTTCTGAGTTATCAAATTAAAATAATTATTTTTATACTTACAATATGTTTTTTCAGTATAATATATTATATAGAGCACAATATATGTAATTTAAGAAGGTGCAATGAAGTTTTCACACTTTTTATTTCTGTTTTAGTGTTTGAATTAACTAGCAAAATTACTCAATTTCAAAAACCTGAATCTTTTTTACGAACCAAATACACAAAACAATATGTATAACATGTACAATACTTGAATGGAATATACAATTTTCCAAGAAATTTTATTTTTAATTGCATCCCCTTTTAGTTTACAGAGGTCGAAAAATGTCATTTTTCCGATTTTTCAGGAGTTTTAATCTATAAAGGGTAAACAAACACACAGCAACAGTTACATATTCTTAATAGATTAGTTCCAGTGATTAGTTTTTGCCATATTTCATTTTGTGTTTCAATCACCTACGCGAGTCATCCCCCTTTGAGATGAGTAAAATTTTTACATTTGACCTTGAACTTTAATCTGTTGCCGTTATTTAATTATTAAGTTACAGCCACGTAGCATGTGAGACTATCATCTTATGCACTTTAACATCAAAGCGCAAAATTAACTGCCATAAATGTAATTCAAATAGATTTTGGCCAAAATGCAAAGGTCTCTAAAAGTCCCATTTTTGACTGCGAAAACCACTTTTGATGACCCCTAAAAAATCAAAGGTCCAGTTTGGAGAATAAATATAAGTGGTTTTAAACATTTTTCATATATATAGCTTTTAGGGATATGAGTTTCAAAAAAATTAAAAACGGTCGAGCGCACCCATCCGTCGAACCTGTACGGATTGACCCTGCCATTTCCTACATTTGATCTTTCACTAAGTTGATGTTATTCTTTTAGTTTAGGATATTGTAAATATATAAAGGACAGTACTAATTAAGGTACTACTTTACTAATAAAAGTGAAGGCATCGAAATACCAGAATTAGAGACGCATAGTATATTCCAAATGTTGAGCGTTATGAGGAAGGACTTTAAATGTACCTGGACATACTTTGAGCTCTCTACAAAGCTCACAATGAAATTTAGTGATGTAAAAAGCTTTCAAAACATTTTAAGCATAGTTACAATACTTTTAAACTAGCGTTTACCGAATTATATGTTTTTGTACAATAATATCATGTAATCAGTATATAACCTTATGGCTAGCCTGAAAAAAATAATTGCGGTTTTTTATCTCTATAATTATAAATGGCAGTCTCTAGTTCTGTTACAAAAAGTTACTAAATGGTTAGTCGTTGAATTTGGCTCGTTCTTGCACGTGTTTTATTGATTTAGAACACTTTAACACCTAACTTTCCTCAAAAAACTAGGAGTTATTACTAAAATGAAAAAGATATTTGCGATACATCCTTTATAAAGCAATATCGCCTCGATTAAACATCTATTGCTATCCAACGCTTCTCATGATAAAAAAAAAAGAAATTATTTGTAGTGCAAGTACACCTACAATGACATAGTAAATAACATAAAGTTTTTTACTTCACATTTGTTGTAATACCTACGTACGACACATTTCTACTTTTCTTGACAAACAAAGGTTGAAAATTTTATTAAATCTTGAAATAATAAAAGAGTAACACAATTTTAAGTAAATATTTTAAAAAAACGACCTGATGTCATTTTTTCTCCTTTACACACGCAGAAGAAGGAATGAAAGTCAGTAGAGCTGAAGTCAATATGTTTAACTCAGATCGATTGCATTTACTTTTCTACATTCGCAATTATGCGCTTGAATGACTTTCTTGTCTGGTATTTAGAGAAATAAAGAATTTATCGAACGAATTTCTGGGAAAGTATTTAACTTTTTACCGATTTTGAAAAATGTTTGCCATAATTAGGAATTGTTGTTTCAAAACAGTGTTTAACTTTTTATTGCAATTTGTAAAAGCTTTTATACAAGAATCAATGACATTTCTTTTTTTACATTTTCTGTAAAAGTATTTTGTGACCAGTCAAAATTGGTTTGTGAGTAAACAATCTATATATATATATAAAAATCTCGTGTCACGATGTTTGTTTGGGGTTAACTCCGAAACTACTAAAGCGATTTTAATCAAATTTCACAACTATATGTAATTTGGCCCAACTTAAAAGATAGGCTACTTTTTATTATTTTTTATTGCAAATTAAATGCTAATTATGCAATTAGCGTGTGTATTGATTGTTTAGTTGTATGAATTCTTAATAGATGGCGCTCTAGGTTTATTCATCCTCAAAACTTTTTATTCTTAAGCTAATTAAAATTTACAAAAGATAATATGTTACGGATATCGATGGTTATCAATTGTATCGGCGTAGAAACGAGGAGGATAGGGCCACACTTTCGAATGTAAATGTTAAATTCTGCAAATCAAGTTGAAATTGATAAGCGACGGATAATTGCATTCTCACCACCGCTTTTAAAAACGTATTAGGCTTATATTAATGTCGAGTTTTGCAGCTCCGCGTAATCCGTCAAGACCTTTTGCAACGATTATGAAGGTCCTTATTAGGTCGCATTTGACGAACGAAAATTACGAAATAACACGATGAGAGATGATGAGATATATAAGCAGCAACGAAGCTATCTGGCAGAATTTAGTTTCTCCATATACGTAAAAGGTCCTTCTGGTCGGCGTCTTTCAGTTCGAAAACGGTCAACGAGTAAATTTTACGAAAGATATTTTGTACGAAGAACACTTGAACCACCAAAGACGACACTGATTTTTTTTTTTTTTTTTTAACCGTGTGTTAAACTCTAATGTGTTCGGCCGATTCTCAGAAATAAAACTATTTACCAGTGCTCCACGTTTTTTATATGCACTGTAAAAAAAAATCACACGAAATGTCACTAATTTTTTCCTTTTGGGATTATAAAATGTCAGGATTGTACAGGTCCTCAACAATGTCCTTTAAAAATCAAGTATCTGCGTCAAAACGTTTCCTGAATTTCTACAAAAGTCATGAATGCTGACTTATCACTGTTGTGTAAAATATTTTTAATTCCCAGTTTAAAGATTAACTGAGCGTATTTATTAAGTGTATCGGATTCAGTTTGGCTACGTTCAGCCTATATTAAGCTTCCAATGATAGTGAATGATCCTCTGAATTCCGTAGTATTGTAGGTTTTTGGCTCATGGTTCTTGACTGCAATTATGTTTTACCTCTCGAAAGGGCTTGCAGTAACACTTTTGGAGCATTCTTGGAAAGGCAGGAATGTGTCAAGCTTTTGTATTACACATACCTAAGTTTTCTCTGAAGGTCTAGATATATGACTGGTTTTTAGCGAGGGAGATTAATGAATTCTTCAGGAAGATTTCTGGATAATTTTAGGAAGGTAAATGAATTTTAGTGATGAATTGACTTTACTGCCATCGTATTGGCCCCTCCAGATCGACGTAATTCAGTTTCACTTGCTTCCAATGGGGTCAAGTGAGTCTCCGGATTCCGTAACTTTCCAAAAGTAACAAGCAAGTAGAATTCTTTGTGCATGCTTGCAAGTCCTTCTTAGCAGTGGCTATAGTTGCGATAATAATTTTGGCACTTTCTTGGTGAGTCGAAAAATGTGCCAAGCTATTACTTTTAAACTTACGTAGGTTCTCTCTGAAGGTTTCAGTGAAATGATTGTTTTGAATCGTAGAGGTTTCTGGATTCTTCAGTAAGACTTCAGGATAATTTTAGGAAGGTTTCTGACTTTTAGTGGAAAAGTTCCTATTTTTTGCAAGATAAGTTACTGGCAAAAATTGGGCGTATTCGCTGCTCATTATTTTTCAGAACGTTTATTAATTGTATTTGTGTAGTGTTGAATAAAATCAGAAAACCATGGAAGCCATGTAAACAAAGAACACAACATTATCTATCTCGGGCCTAATTAAAGTCAAGACATTTGGACCAAAACTTCAACTGTGCAACAAAATAAAACTGTGCACCCAAAACAAAGTGAATATATTTTTTTGCTTTTGTTTTCAGAAAACATTCTTAGACAGACATGAATATTGGCAAGCCGTTAATGGTCGAAAGTTTAATACATATCACGATGCATGTCGCGAATTGTAATTATTGGTGGCACACAACACACAATCATTGGAAGTTCATACTTTCTAATGCAGGTTTGAAATAACGAGAAACAGTACTCGTCAACTGTTTGAAATAATTTTGTCGACAAACTTTTCCAACTCAATCATAATTTCTGTGGGGACACTATATAAATCTTACGCTTGAAGATGTACTCCATAGAGTTAAACAAGCACACCTATGTCCAAATCTAGATCTTAGACCAGAAATGTATAATGAAGCTTTAGTGTTGATTGAAGATTTATGCATCTCAATTTCGAATTCGTTATTTAGCCATTAAAGTGTGCTATCACCTGATCGATTGGTCACCGATTTAGTTAACACTGATATGCAACGAGAAAAAACAGTGCAATGACGCTGTCTTAGCTACAATTATTGAGAATAATGAGCCATTTCTGACAGCTGAAAAAAATAATTCATAACCAGATTGTGCTGATCGTTGATGCTGAACAAGGCTACATAACAATGATAACAAAGCCGTAAACAATTCAACTGAATTTTTAAATTATCTGAATACACAAGGAATGCCCCTACACGATTCCTGGTTGAAAATTGGTTCACCAATTATTCTTTTTCGCAATTTAAACCCACCTTGACTATGCAACGGTACACGTTTATTCATCAAAAGTGAACAATTTTGACGGGAAAGTTTAAAAGAAAAATTTTCGTGTTGCGAAGTAATCCATTAATAGCGTCATAATTTTCAAACACATTTGAAAGGCTTCATTTTCTGATTCGTTTAGCTTTTGTAAAGGCCATAAATAGATGTCAATATCAAACGGTGTCTGCTTTCAGTTTGGACTTGAAACGTATATGTTTCTCTTATGGGCAACTATCTATCACCTACTCACAAGTGGGAGATTTATCATAGGTACCTATTCGTGCTAGCAACAGACAGGTTAAGCAAGAATATTGTGCAGATATATAGATATGGAAAATTTTCAGTTTTCAAATAATAGAAGCAATAGTTCGTGTGAACGTGATGTACCTCTTTTATAAAATGTAATAGTTATATGTTTTTAATTTAGTTAGAGTATTTTGTAAATAAGTCATTGTTTACATACTATAGAGAAAGCTGAGATGAATAAAGTGCAGTGTACATTCTAAAAGTGTATGTTGGTTCATGCTTAATTTCTAAATTCCGATATTTTGCAATCAGATTTAATATTTACTATTACTTTCAAATATGTGTGTTTTTTTTTTCTTTGGCCAATGTCATACTTGTAAAATTTACTAAGCTTACATATAGTGCTTTTACCGTTTAGAATTTAGTTAGTACTTACTAAATTTAATATGTACTTACTTCAGCCTAACACGCCCATTATCAATCTCATATGTTTTAAAATCGGCTGCACTATTTTAAGTTTTATTTAAAATATTAATTTGATTCTATCAAAATAATAAATAAAAGAGTATTTTAATTTAACTACTTCGCCACAGCAACGCGTGGCTGGGTCAGCTAGTTAATTACTATAAATTTGTATGATTGTTGAAAAATAAGAAAAAAAAATGAATGGAAAAATGACTAGCGTAAATTTGATCAATGTATTGTTATTTCCAATTTATCTAATTAGATTATAACATATTCCAAATATTTATAGGTTCTGCGGACTTAATATAAGGACCAAAGAGCACATTATATACAAACAACACTTGCATTAACATGAAACAGGATGGGAAAACAAAACTTGCTGCTTAGAAGGAAGTTGACCATGAATCTTTACTTTGAAACTTGTTGCTAATCATTGTTATGAATAGTTGATGCTAGAAGCAGGTATCACCAGTATCTAAAAATCTGACGGCGAAGAGTTGGCCCTTGGTCCCGCCTTGTTTCAGAAGCGTTGAGTTTTTCGTAAAGGGGAGATACGGAGAGGAAAATTGAAGAACGTAATTTTCAAGTGCGTTACTGGTTCTAGAGCATGAATGCGTCATCAAGACATAAGCCAAAGGTGTAAATTATTTCAATTTTGTGTCATCAAGGCAGATATCTTATTGGACAGGTCCCATCCTACATAAGTGGATGGGTCTTGGGTTTAACCTCTTTCAGCAGCCATTGATTAGAGACAACAAAACTTCCTATTTGAATTAAAAATTTGCGAGAGGAGAGCAGGGTTACATTAAAGAATGCACAGCTTGTCATTTTTACTTTTTCGTCAACTCAATGCAGTTATTGCTGAAACTTAAATACTCCAAGTCGAAATGCTCACATGAACGAAAATATACCAGAAGAGCATTTTTCAATCATGTCGGCAAAATGTAGTAAAATGGCACGCGTCTTTTCTTCCTTCGCTACGCATTCTAAAGAATGGAGTCGTTTTCTCAAATGATTGACAAGTAACATTTGTTCGCGGTCGTACTATATTAGGTAAGTCTTCTTCAATTCGTAATATGATATAACATAAAAAAAGATCTATTCGCAGTTCTGAACTTGAATGCGCCATCTTGAGCGGAATTAAGAAAGTAGTACCTCTTTCTGGCGCCATTAATGAAAGACTGCAGCACCTCCGGTGGCTCGTTTGAATTGCAAATTGGTACGATTGGAAAAGCATAATGAAATTCAGAGCAATTTCAAACTTTGTAAGTAAATACAAGTCGATAGGGTCGTAACGCCATCTCCAAAATGAGGACGAAATCTGTAAAGTTTACGCACAGAAGAGCTTCACAAACTTATTTGTCATTAAGGGTCAACTACTTATTTTTTTCTAATTTTTGTAAGTGTCTTTCTAGGTCTCGTACTGAAAGAAGTCGAATAGTGCTGCGTATTCATATTTGAAACTCCAAACTGAAAGTCTCATCCAAATCGTTCTAAAAAAAAATAGTGGCATAGGCATTGCACATTTAAAAGAAATGTCTCATGACAAATACAAAACATAACTTTAAAACGAAATCTTAAAAATTGTATTCTTTAAAAAATCATTGTGATACAGCAGTGTTTCTTAATTTGTTTTATTAGTGGAATCCTTTTTAGTGCTCACTTTTTTCGTGGAACCCCTGATTTTTCGTCACCAGGTAGCAGTGGCGTAGGCAGGATTTCGCTTCATGGGGGGGGGGGTCTTACCTCAAACAGGCATAGTAACTATTTGTCATTAAATTACTACTTAAATAGATTTCATTAACGATCATGATAATTATTGATAACTGATAGTTATTAGTTGTTATTGTAAAACACTAATAAACTCTTATTTGTAACTCTAAGTATTAAGTAACTAAGTACTAAGTAAAAGGGACGAATAACCTCAGAATTTGTGATCGAGTTATGTTATTAAAACATTTTTTTAATTAGAAAAAAAAACTAATGTGTTTTACCTACAATAGTATTAATAATCCACTTAAATTTACACAGAAAAAGTTTTTAAACCTTAAAAGTTAAAATTTCTTTAATTTTTGCAACTTTTTTTAGTGATTTATAAATCATGGGCTTATATGTTACTATGACGGCATACATAGAAAAAACAGTTAGACGTACGTAACCAGTACTGCTCCTTAAATGTTGAAATTGTCCTTTTAATTGCTGTCACAAACTCTGGGAGATTGACTAGTTTCAAGAGCAGAATATACGAAAATGATGTCTAAAATCGTAATTTTAGGCAATATTTGGCAATGTTGATCAAAAAGGGATTTGATGTGATTCCCAAAATTTTTTCAGTATTGAAATCACTTTTAAAATATCTTTGGTGATAATAGGGGATTAAAAGCTTCTTCCGAAAATTTTTTGAAATAGAAGTTTTTAAAATATAATTTTAGGCTATTTTGGAGACATCAGATGAAAAGGAGGTGTTTTGGGATTGATCTAGGAAAAATTATGAAGTTAAAATCTTGAAGGTACATTTCAGACTATTTTTGATGGTCTAAAATTTTGCGTTATTTTAAGTAACAAATAAAATCATTTCCAGTGTGACTAACCCTCACGGGTTACGCTCAGATTAGTCTTCGAAACTAAAAGAAAATTTATTTTTAGTTTTGAAAAGGCGTTAGTTTTATCAAATTTTTAAATTATTTTAAAAGGCGTGGAAAGAAAACATGGAAGCATCATGGATCTCCTGAGAGCTCCGTGGAACCCTGGGGTTCCGCGGAACACAATTTAAGAAACGATGTCTTACAGGATAAAATTTTACTTTATTCTTTATCACTTCATCTCAGAGAAGGGTCCCTTAACTGATTTCAAATGTGCAAGCATTGGTAAAACTTTGGAAGAGCAATTTTTCCATTGTGAAGCTCAAATCTATTCAGGAGCACAATAGTGACTCCTTCATTTTTAGTAGCTAAGAATAAAATAACGTAAACAATAAGCATTAAATTACAAATGCTTTTTGGAAGTAACATGGCTTTTTGCCGTAAACATTTGTTCAAACTATATCGATATACTAAGACTAATAAAAGAATTGTGCCCCGTCTGCGCCATTTGCTCCCCTGGGTTTCGCAATAGAAAAATTTGCTATTGTTTACTATTGTTGTCTGCGTTGTTTGTGCTCTATTCGTTTGTTCTTCTTTTGTATGGAATATAACCTTTGAATGCAATAGATTGGACCTCAATAATGTTGTACGTGGCCGCAACAACCATCCAATATTACTAAAAAATTCAGGATTTTGCTTGTTGAGCCATGATTTTAAGGCTCTTTAAACGTCGTATAACTCATTGAAACTGCGACCACGTCGGTTGCCTCTCATAGACCCAAACAGGTAAAATGTTCTGAGGTCTCATCTCCAGTAACTGCATTATTAAAAAAGCCCTGTTGCTTCAATTCAAAGATCAAAAACGCTTTCAAATTTCCACTTGTGTCCTCCTATCAACAATTACTTCGGAAACCACATAGCGCAAATTGTTTGCTATCCCGTCGGCAATTATTTCTTGGGCAGGCAATTATTCCTTGAGGACAGAGAGAGAGAGTCTTGGGCGTTGAGTTCGTCAGCAACATTCTGCACTGAAACGCGTCTTTCCCCTCGAATCAGTTCATAAGCACGTTCTCACTTAGTATCTATGCGAGTGATGTTGCTCTTGGATCGCTTCTTGGATTGGTTGAAACTTATGTTTCTCCGTTTTTAAACTTCTTGTCCAAACATTGCTGATCTCCATTGCAGGATTCTTATAAACATCCTGCAATAGGTTATGGATTTCCTTAGGTGCACAACCCTTTTTTGTCGAAAACTGAATAAGAATTCTGTTGTTATTGTTGGTTTTGTCGTCTGCCAGCAAGGCTGGCAATTTGCGGTGCACTGCTTCGCTTCTCCAACTGTACCTTAATTCGGTGTGAAGTCCGAATTCTACAGTACACACATGCCATACGGACCCGTTTATAGGGTAGGCAACTGTCACGTAGTCGGTGTGTGATGGGGGACTGAATATGATTGATAACGAAAAGACAACATTTCCAAGTACAAGAAGTCCTAACTCTGAGTAAAAGATTTTTAAGTAGGAAGCTTCCCAATATCTCAGGAGATCTTGAATGCTCTCATTAGTCAATTACCAATTAATCTTAAGCCTGGTGATCATAGCGGTTGAGTACACATTGTGCGTATATCAAATAAAACATAAGCTAATAACCCAGATCTAGTAAGACAACGCCGTGACAATGTTGAATCACTTTGTCGTGTGGACGACGAGCTTTGAATATCCTAAGCTACTTGACTCCCTACAGAAGTATGAAATTAAGAAACCAACACGAATATTGATGGATGCACAAACATGTCATAACAAAACACGCAAGTTGGCTTAGAACAATGATAACCTAGCAATCATACTCACGACAATACCGAACAAACATGAGAAGATCCTCAGGAGATCCAAGGGGTAATTGTAGAACAGTCGCACACAGTTCTCGCACTAAAAGAATGAGTATGGCATAACGAAAATATAACACCAAGCACACGAAATGAAGGAGAGTCACAGGTCACAGTCCAAACGAAAATGGCACTTTATTCACGGCAGACTGCATTGCACATTACACGATGTGGCAGGAATAAAAATATGGCCAAGAGGGAGATTCACTCACAAACACAACTTTACGCAACATTCGGGCATACACGATCCCTATTACGAAATTCCAACATGGAAAGCAGACTTCACCTGGGTGCGATCGAGCATCATTCGATCGGCCATAAAAAAATTATCGCACAAGCGGACAGCCAAATCACTCCGAACAAATTCACAGGTACATTGCTTCCAACGCGAATAACGTTCCGGCAAAGCCACTCCGTCAATCATGGCGTTTTGCCAAAATTATCTCAGAGGGAATTCAGATAATCTCTCTCGAAAAAACACTTCAACTCTCTATATAAACTTTTCATGGAACAATCGAGAACAATTAGTTGCATCATCCACAAACCAGCTAGAAGCGGATCCTTAGCGAATGGAAGAGAACCCAAACCAAAACCAACACAACCGTTGACTGCGAGTTCAATGACCGTAAATAATGAATTCATGACGCCATCACTATCTTACAAAACTTCGCCGAAATAACATCTCTGCGAAAGGAAAAGGGGTAAAACCTTTTCTCTTAGCGAGAAGGAGAAATGAATGCCAAAAACGAAACATATGTGGTACTATACCACAGCAACCATTTACAGTAAAACAACATATTCACGCAAAGGAAAGACAAGGACAGAAGAGAGAAAGTACATCCATGCCCGAGCCGCGGTTCAGACCCGTGACCTCCCCATCACCGTCAAACTCCTCTGACCACTAGACAGGGCGGGCGGTAAGAACTCTGTTTTGGCTTCAGATACCTGGTTCTAATCAATTAGCACAAGGTTACCGCTATAATATCATCCACTGATAGTTCAGTATGTTTAAAAGTGGGACACGTTAAATAAGCTCGTAGTCACAAAATCCTCCAAGTAAATCCTAACCTCTGGGAGTGCTGGACCTGGTCTTGCTCGGCTTCTGGTCTGGATCGAAAAATCAGAGCTGCCTTCAGGGCCCCATCCAACAGTTGAAACCAAAAATAATGGTAGGTACGGGGGACCCTGGAGGGTGGGGTACATATACAATACATAATTTAGAACGATAGAGGCATTTAAATTTTATCTTCCTCCGCGTGCAATTTACATAACTAACATACGCTTTTGAGAAACGTATTGTATAATTTAATACGTATCGCATACGGAGAAATTGTGGAGGGAGGGGGTATTTTTTCTTTTTTTACCCCAACTATGCAATGTGAAGCAAACATGTCAATACGGTCTCGGTTATAACAAAAATATATGTACTTTTTGAAAATGTTTATTTCATCAATGTACAACTTTAATATTTAATTGGAATGTGATGTAGTTATTTATGCATATATATCACTATTAGCAGTATTTTCGAAATTACATTTGGGACATTCCTTGATAAGTACTTGTGAGCTTCAGTTGAAAGACCTTCTACTCGTAGTTGAAGGACGCCCCCTCCCCCTTATAAACCGATAATATATCCACCTCCTCAAAATGATTTTAACTGAAATAATTAATTCGGCATTTGGCAATGTCCACTTCTCAAAGTTCTACTGACGGAAGCATTTGAATTCCTCTAAGGACTTAGCCTGAAAATGAAATTTCCTGATATTGAGATATGAATGAGTGGATAATGCATCATAGGTTCTACACGATAGAAGACAATTATGGGATTTTGCTCTGGCACTACATTACGTTATTTTGAAAATAGAAATCACAGGGGGGGAAATATAATTCCACATTTTTGTGGTGATTTTTCTTTATCATCAATATGTTTTCGGGTTAAGAATTCTAGTTCTCATGTAATTATTTAATCATTGTAAATAATGAAAAACGTATAAAAAATTCTTTCTTTCTCTCTTTTAATTTAATTTACTTTTTTATTTACTTTTTTTCAAGTATTGCCTAGTGAAACATTAAAACCTCGCACGCCATAATCAAAAAAAGTAGTATCATTGTTGCGTACAGTATGCATTTCTGTAACAGCGGTCGATGATCAACGTTTTTACATACTTTAATTACTTTGATATTAAATTAGATCTTTATGAAACTACTACACTAAATAATGTACTTAAATTAAATTATAAAAAAATTAACACTGGTATAAATAACTGATCTAAATGATAAAAAATGCATTTAAAATAACTATAACAACTCACGAATAATAAATGTAAAGTACAGCAACAAAACTATACTCAAAAATAACAAGTAAAAGCAAACAATGTTGTTTGCCTTAAATAAAGTAAAACAGAATGAAAAGCTAATTATTTTCTTTAAAACTACTAAAAGAAAAAAATGGAGAGGAAAATTAGAAGGCGATGAAACACTGCATCTAATCACTGAAATATCTCAAAAGTGCGTCAGCGTGTTTTCTACTGTTATCTTTTTTTTTTTTTTTTTCTGTTGGAAGAAATATTTTGACCGAATGTTTTCTTGAAATAAAAATCTTCTAAAGTACTTAATAAAGACATGAATTTAATCCTACAGCTTTTTAGTTACCATTTACAAAAAGACAATCATGTAGAGAGCAGCGTTTCATAACTTGTGCTCCGTGGAACCCATGGGTTCCACGGCTATAAAACAAGGATTCCACTAAACTCCCATTTATACCCAAATCTTTTTTTTTTAAAAACGTAAAAAATCTTTTAAAATAAAGATTTTTCAAAACTTAAATTTTAAACTTTAAAATGTTGTGTGCAGTATCCAGAGGGGGCCCCGACGGGCCCCCTCTGGATACTGCACACAACATACCCCCCACCCAAACCCATGATATTTTGTACCGTAAAACAGAACAACACTTTTCTAATTTTTAATGTCAGAGAAGGAAAATAACAGTTTTTTTATTCTTAATTTTGTAACTATTAATCGAGTGAAAATTTGAAGAAATACCGAAAAAGCAATTCTAGTTCTCATTAGCTGCAAAGCATACTTGAAATTTAGACCCTTAATTACGACTTAATGCTCTCTTTCCCAATTCAATTCAGGGCCAAGGCAGGCCTTTGTCAGTTTAGTAATTTTGCCCTCTTCCAGGGGCGTGCACAGAAATTTGGGGGCCCGTCACAAATTACTCTTTTGGGCCTCCTCCGCATTCTTCACCCATATTTTCACCCCTAGTTTTAAAAATATGTCGCCCCTTTCAGGCTCGGGCCAACAGGTGTCTTCTTCTCCCCCCTGTGCAAGCCTATGCTCTCCTCCCCCTAAAACTCTTATAAAGCTTACACTGCATCGATTTCGAGTCTTGGACTCTCCAAAGGCCGGGTCTTATTCTCCGATTAGGCTAGTATCTGGTTACCAAGATGTGCCAAATTCAGCTCCTTGATACATCCTGAGTAAAAAATGCAAAAATCATGATTATCGCGTTTTTGTAGCATATTTTACAAGATAAATTTTTGTGACTTATATGATTCATGTCTTGCCATTTATTTAACACCGAATTGAGTATTTTGGAAGTTATTTTGTTATTGCTTGTTTTTATCTTACTTCTACTGCATACTATTAATATCTAAGCATGAGAAAAAAAATAACAGTTACTCTACTCTATTTCATTTTCTACACTACTTGTGATTGAGAAAAGAAAATGTTTGCTTTAAGAAATATTTTGCTACAATTATTTTTAACTTAAAACGGGTGTGTCTTGCAAAGTTATAATCTCTTTGTAAGATTGCAATCAACTTCTGAAACGTGCAAATAAAGTGCTTTGAATAATTTCAGCTGTTCTAGAGTCTTTGAAAATTATTTAAGTTTTTGAAATTCCTTGAAAAATTATTCAATTTTTTCTCTTATCAAGAAAATAAAGAATGAACTGTCCAAATGGCCAGAATATTACTATTCTTATACCATTTTTATACTATTCTTATTTTCTGAATCTCTTCACCATTTCTTTTATACCTTTAAATACAATTTTTATACTGTAGGGCATTTGATGAAAGGGGGGGGGGAAGACATCCGCGGATGTCTTTTCATCCATAAGCTCTTTTTTTTGCATTGAAAAAGGCGTTCCCTGTAACGCCGAAACACGTGTCTGCTGTAATTTACAAATTTGTGCTTCTGCTTACGTTGTTTTGTCTTACTTTAATATAGCTGTTGTTTACTCAGTTGTCATTAACTTTAAACATTCAAAACCATGTTCACATAATAAAATTTATCATAGTATGAGTGATAGATTTGAACGATTACTGCAGTAAATATGCTTTTTTTTTAGACACAAAAAGAAACTCCCTATGCACCACATAGTTTCATATAGGGCCAGAAGGTAAAAGGCACAACAGTACAAATACACAAATTAAAATGAGCACAACATACAAATAATTAAACAACGAATAGAGAAGAAAACACACACACACGTACAAAAAGGTCAGACAACTGAATAAATAAAACGTTTAAAAAGAGAAAAAGTCTCGACGCTCTGAACCGGAGCAGAAGGAACAGGGGGCAAGGAAACGGACAACTTCCTCAGCTCCAGCATTAGGATTTATCTCTGGGGGTTAAAACGGTTGCAACGAAACAACAAGTGTTCTGGATTTTCAATATCCTGTCCACAATCACACACATTATTAGTAGAAATATTAAATTTATACAAGTACTCTTTGAAATTACCATGCCCAGTAAGAAACTGAGTGACGAAAAAATCAGTTTTGAGGTGTTGCCGTTTCAATCTAAAGAAGAAAGTGGGAAGGAAGCGCTTGGTCCATTTTCCCTTATTTGAAGACAGATACTCTGAATTCCAATCCTTAGTAGCTTTTTTAGAGTAGAACAGTTTCCAGAACGAGGGAGAATTAGCTACATCCAAGGAAAAAGGTAAACGCGTAGCCTCTTTTGCTAAAGCATCAGCTCTTTCATTTCCTCGAATTCCTGAATGATCTCGCACATGGGTAAAAATATGAAACCAACTGTTAAGGAAAGTGCCATGAAACAAAGATACTTTCTTTACTCAGTGTTGAAGAAAGTACCATAAAACATTAATATTAATCAGGGGTGCCTACCTAGGGGCAAGAAGATGGGGTGTTTTGAGGGTAATTTTCCCTTTTTAGGGGGGGGGGGCTCTTGCTTTGGGGTGTCTTCGAGGATCTTTAGTGGAAGGGTGATATTTAGGGGGTGCACCCTAATTGGGCCTTGTGCACCCCCCCCCCCGCCTAAATATTGTCCCTGTATTAATCATTAGTAGTCATATCACAAATGTTAAATAAAGACTTCTCTGAAACAAAAGAGGAAATTCGCTTACTATTAGTAGTATTTTTATATTTGTGTGTACAACATCACAGTAGATACTCTGTTTCTAGTGTGTTGTTGATCTATAACGGGGCCAAGTACAATTAAAGATAAATGTGACTTTTATCACGAGTTACGTGACACGTATTATTGTGAAATGTAAATTAGTTTGGGGAATCCAATAACATTTAAATGAAAATAATCAATTGTCCAACGTTATGAAGCACAAAATAATGCAAATTACTGCAGACACATGTTTCGGTGTTACATGGAACAGTTTTTTCAATGCAAAGAAGTATGAGCTTCTGGTTGAAAGGTCATCTGAGAAAAGCAACAGGGTAGAACAGGAGAAAGTATGAATACCAAAAAATAGAAATTAAACAAAAAAAAATATATAAAATAACGACTGGAGCCGAAATTCATTATATAATTCCATCAGTAAAAAAACCGTTAAGTAATAAATTTCCAAGAAAACCCGTAAACAGCGCAAATAGTCCAAAAATGAAACCACTCTAAATAAATTAGCAATAAATTTACCAACGGGAAAAACTATTATTTTAATTTTCAGCACAAAGGTATTTATTCCTTATTAACATTTAAATGGTTATAATTAAATTAGCACACAAAAAAAACTGGAGAAAATCAAATATCAATTTTAGTGCTAATCGTATAAAATTTTATGCGCTTTAAGAGTTTTTTTTCCCCCTGATTTCAAAAAAGACGTTCTCAATTCGTAATAATCAATAAATTATTTTTAAATAAAAAAAAGAACCGATTTCAAAAATGAAAGAGGAACTAAAAAGTGAAACATAATTGGCCATATTTACATACGATTTCCTATCCAAACCTATGAATCAAATTTATTTTACAGTTCCAGTATAAAAATCAACTAAACAGAGCACCCAGTTATCACCCAGAGCACACTCTTTTTTATTACTATACGATGATTTATTTTAATATCTAACTAACTATATACAATCTCTTAATTTGGAATAATTTTTTGAAGTCGGGACCTACTATAAACTACTACCTAATGTAACTTAGTAGGTTTAGTTTTAAAGACAAATATCACTTCTAGTTAAATTAGTGTTCAACTCAAGATTCAGTGTGTTGTCAGTTACGTTAAATAGTAATTTATAGAAGGCCCCGACTTCAAAAGATTATTAAAACCTAAGACAGTGTATATAATTAGTTAGGTATTAAAATAATTTATCGTATAGTAATTAAAATACGTGTTTATTTTACAATTGGGTGTTTAGTTTAGTTGATTTTTGTACAGGAATTCCAAAAATAAATTTGATTCACAGGTTTGGGAAGGAAATCGTATGTAAGAATGACTAATTATTTCTAACATTTTTTTTTTTTTTTTTGAAATCGGCGGCTTTTTTTTATTTTGAAATAATTTTTGTTAATTTTAAATTTTACACATTGAAATTTTAAGAAAAATAAAAGAAAAGAATTTTCACTTTTAAGTAAACCATTTCAAGAATGTTAATTAAAACTATTCGACTTGTAAAGAAACAAGGATTCCACAAAAAAAGTGGTCATTTAACACTAGAACGACTGAAATTTTCTTTATACCTAGAAAGACTGAAGGGGCCAGTGTGGCCCCTACCCATTTTTGAAGTGAATTCTTTTAAAAATTCTTCCTGAGGGAGTCCACATGCCTGATACACCTTCTTTCATGACTAAATAAAAACTTAGTACTTAATTAAATTTAGTTTTTCTCTCTATACTGGGCAAAAGGTTGAATTAGTTTTCCTTTCTAAGAGCAATGGCCACCGTTAGGATGGTAAGCAGTCGGTACTGTTTATAGCATTTGGATATCCAACCGGCTGCATAAAGAGAAAGTTACAGGTTAAACTAGAGTGAATGACCTTTTTTTATGCTACAACAATTAGGAGAAAGGAAAAAAAATAATTTTTTAATTTTCAAAATGCATAAGGGCCACTGTGGCCCCTCCCGTCTTCCTAGGTATAAGGATCAATATTAACAGTACTATGAGGCGAATGATTAAATGACTAAACAAGCATTCAAATAGTGTCATATAATGAAAATTCAGAAAATTCCATTAAGTTCCGTTAGACATTATCCGAGTTATTAAACAACAAACTACGCTAGGGGCCACACAGGCCCCTCCGTCTTTCTAGTGTTAAAAAAGTTCGATTCATCAAAAAAATTAAGAAACACTGATGTAGAGGAAGGCTGCTGTATATAATCCACTTGAACAACCTTAAAACTGCCAGAATTGGCGGAATGACCATTATGTCCATGTTTATGTGAATATTACTTTTCCTATTATGCCTCCTATCATAAGTTTTTCAAAAGCAGTCTAACTAACACACGGCTCATGTATGGTGGTGCACTAGATCCATTTATAACACTGAAATATCGACCCGGGAACTTAATTATCTCTTTTTCTCATTTCAATATTAAATTATTTTTAGAAGTCGCTATTTCAGCCAAACACTGAATCTCCCCTATACGTGGAATGTGTGTGTGTGTATTGTATTTAAACAATATTCTATATTTCAGAACATTTCTTTCCATTCATCTTTAAAGTCAAAAACTAAGATAGATATTTTTATCTCTCTTCTTTTTAAGGCGTCTATGAATATTTGAAACTTAAAACTTTTTTTTATGTTTTTATGTTTAAAATTTTAGTTTACTCTGCCAACTAGACTTTCTTTTCCTTTTTTTTTATAAATCTTTTTCCTTTTCCAAACACTTTTACGAAGAAAAAATACTGGAGCGTGTCAGTTATAACAGAAAAAATCCCCAGATACAACCATATCAAAGGAAAAAAAATACGTTTTCGGGATTGAAGTCATTTGCTGTAAAGTATTCGTTAAAGAGAGGTAAAAAGGCTCAACCGTGATTGCATTCCCTTTCCAAAAAAACCTGCCTCGCAAAGATTTCATTTTAGAAGTGTGTTTTGAACTGGAATCTTATGGAAATGAGGACTTTTTGTATGAGATTTTATAATGGTAGATGAATTTCTCGATATTCAGGAATCTTAAAGAGAGAATTATTTTTCGAGGAAGGAAGAAGAATATTTCAGAGGAAAATTTTTGAGAATTCTGTAAGGAAGAAATTCCGCCACTTTTCGAGAATTGTTTTTAAAAATTTTGTGTAATACATTTTCAAATCAATTAAAAAACACATTTTTGTATGTTGAATTTATTACACAATGCTTTTCATATAACAGTTGATAAAAACTAAAAATTGCTGAAAAGTTTTGGTATTTAATAGGATGCTTTTCTTTTTCTGAAATTGTGATTTTTAAATGACTGTTTTTACGCTCCGAGTCACAGTGCCGTA
Source organism: Uloborus diversus (assembly GCF_026930045.1). Taxonomy (NCBI): domain Eukaryota; kingdom Metazoa; phylum Arthropoda; class Arachnida; order Araneae; family Uloboridae; genus Uloborus; species Uloborus diversus. The sequence continues at coordinate 97,288,223 of NC_072731.1, read as the reverse complement.
TAAAAGATATCTACGCGGAATTTCAAGAAAATTGGATACTGTGTTCGGAGGTTGTACATTTTCATCACGTTTACCTCAAACTAGTGAGATTTCTAATATTGAAATGCTTCGTACTCATGAACTTTTCACGTATTTCTCTCATCTTATTCAAGTAACTGAACTTTAAAATGGAAACTAAAAGAGGATTTTAGGTGATATAACAGATGCCAAGAGAGTTTTCATCAACTCAGCTAGATTCAAAGGATCCAGTACTGTCAATTTATGCCTACCATCAATAGGAAAAAAAAAAGCACTTTTACATGATGCAAAGTATACCTGAACTAAAAGAAAGAAAGTGTGGAGAAAATCAAATATTCCTGCTAAAACAAAATAAAGAAGGTTTATCCATGCTGGTATGCAGAAGCACATGTTCCATGTGGTCTAAAGGCCATGTCACACGTAACGAAAAACGCTCAACCTACCCGTTCAACTTCAAGCTTTCATTCAACTTTCTCTTGGAGAAGTTGAACAGGGTTTCCAGGCTCTCAAACGAAGGGTTGACCCTAAACGTGGTTTCTGTCTACCATTTTAGGCGACTTAGCACAATGTACTCTGAGCGATGTGTTTTGGATTTAATCGGGTTCTTTTTTCTCAATTTATTTCAAAGCTGTAAATAAATTTCAGTTTTGAAAGTTGTAATCTTTCGAAATTATGAAAAAGTGATTTATAAACATTAGGGTGGTCCTTATTTATATGGGAAAATTTTTTTTTTCGGAATTCAACAAGTGACGCCCCCTAGTTTTGTGACACTATAATAAAAAGTAATCGGTGCAAAATTTGAACTCGATCGGTCAATAATAACACGTGCCCCTAGGACGTTGAACTTTAACACTTTTGATAATTTTCTCACAAATCTTCGAGTTTTTACTTCAGACCCCGTACATCGCTTCTCCTATGTTTTCAAAATATTTTTACAGCGAGGTAGCACTAAAATTAATCTTTTTAATTACTTCATATCGTCTAAAGATTGTACATTGAATAAGAATGAAATAGTGCTTTAGAAACTTTACATTAATCGTACGCTTTTCTCAATATATCTCAATCGTGTGCATTTTTTTTCTCGATAGTCTTGGACTGTCTCTAAAATACTAAATTGCTTTTGTGACTCATATTTGATAAATTGATTGTGAAATTCTTCGATTAATTGTGCTCCTCTTTCAGTTGTATCATTCACAACTTTCAGCATTTTAACGATATCTCTTCCCTTTAAATAGCTTCCTTCATTTTGCTATGAATCAGTATCAAATAGGAAAGCAGCTTTTGGTGTTTGTAACTTATCAAACAGTTTTCTTGACTTGTAATTGATTCTATAAAGAGGAAGATCTTTACTAAGAAAGTATTCGAAATAATCTACCGCTATCTGAAATTTTTTATACAGTCATCAGACACGTCTTCCTATTCAGCAAGCATTTTTTTGAAGTAGTCTTTTCCTATCTTCAATGTTAATTCCTTCATTTAATACGGACAAAGCTACTAGTTCATCCCCTAAGTACCCTAAGTGATTTATGAATTTTTCAATTACTGCTTCTGCTCCATGTTTATCATCATTTCGTACGCTGCAGGTTTTTTAGACACCAGACTTTATATTAATTTAAAAGGCCTAGAAAGGGTTGCTGCGAAAAACTATATCTTCATTCAACATTTAAATGTAAACCAGCATTTACGGGCATTCTCTTCACGTAAGGTCAATTTAAATTGTTTCCTAAATATATAAATATTCAAACAATAAATTCCTTTTGCCACCCACCTGTCTCAGGCATAAGCTCCAGGTTGCCGAAAACATATCCCTGTAGGAGGGAGGACTTCACCAAGAAATATTATTACACGTTATGAGAATTCTCTGTAATATTTCTTAATTCCGCTTTTTACGAACAATAATATGTCATCAAATTCTTCTTTTAGAATTTAAGTGGTATGTGTACTTTTTGAATTTTGAAGCGCTTAAATAATAGATATCGAGTCTAGAACTAAGAAAGACAAGAACTTCTTTAAAGACACTCTGCAGTACGATTTCAAGTGAATGATGATAGCAATACAAATGCAATATATCACCGTTCAGCTTTTGCTCTAAAAAATTACATGCACAATTTATACGGCCGGTATTGTAAGCCGCTGTATAAAACACTACAGCTTGAACAGTTAGCAATAAAGAGCAATCATCTAAGATATCATATACCACTGAAGAAATATCTCAGAAATTCTGAGTAGCAGTTCAACATTGGGACCTGAAGCTATCACGGTAAGCCTATCGGCATTTTTTTTTCAGTTACATATGGATGTAGCTTTATATCCCAGGGAATAACTAAAAAATCTAATTTTAAATTCATGAAATCTGATTTTACCTCTCGAAGATTTTCTCTTGCTCTCTTAAGGGATGTACGATTGATCATAAGGTTATTTGGATTTAAATTTACTGCGTCTACATAGACTGTTAATAAATGAGCAGCATCTTTGTCCCTAATATGGCACTTGTCTAACATTGATGAAATGCGAGTAGATATCAATAGTTGTCAAGCTTTTTTCTGTTGTGGTAGACTAGATATAGAAAAAAGGTTCAACAAGTTAGGATAGATACCCATTTCGGATCCTAAATCTTGTGAATTGCAACAGGAATTTAATGATAATAAAGGACTATGTACTGAAATAGAAGACAGTTTAAAGTATAGATTTTACATTATTCCAATCTGGAATTTTTTTAAATTCATATTTTAGGTATGGAAAATAGAGTTTATTTTTATGGTAGGGTAATCGAGGATGTTTCAAAATTTAAATTATAAGACTGCATAAACATTTAAGCATGTAACTAAAGAACAGCGAATTATAATAGTCATTACTTATACTTATCGCATGGAAACATAGTGACCGTATTTGCCACACCTATTACATACACAGAAAATTTTCTAAATCAACACCCCCAAAGCCTGAAGGAGGCAATTTGTTGTTGTCAAAAATCATTCATTAATGGCCTTTAGAATCCCTTGTGGCCATCTTGGTGGAAAGAAATGTTCCCCTGCAGCTTGGTTTGAAACGAGCGCGAATAGCGGTACGCCTGTCCCAAGGCCATTGGTGTACATGTACCCTATGTAATATGAAAAATTTTACAGAATGAAAGTCATAGAATGGTTGGTCATGAAGTAGCAACATCTATTGAGATTCAAAATTACTTTAAATATGAAACCTAGGAATATTTTTACATAAAAATGAGAAAATCCGCAATTTTTTCTTCGAAACTCAAAAAAGGGGGCCCTAGGGGCACGTGTTAATATTCATGGATTGACTTAAAATTTTGCATGGATCATTTATTTGTATAATGGAACAAATTGAGGGGGCGTCGTGTAAAATATCTATAACTTCAAAAATAAGGACCACCCTAATAAACATGTTGATTTTACTAGCTCAATACAGCGATAACAGCCCTTTTACCTAATAACAATGAGTAAAAGCAGGACTGGATCTGTAAGTTTTGATCCCCCCTCCCCCGATAAGAATTGAATAAAAACATGGAAGCTTTTCTTCACTACTTTTTTTTAAATTCAATATTATTATTTATTTATGTTTTAACTCGCTATTTTGATTATCATACAAAGGGGTTTTTTTTTTGACTTATTTTGTTTTTGAGGGAGTTTGAAATTCTTAACTCCTGATTATTTTTCCTCTCATTTTATGTATAAGTTCATTACAAAATCAATGAACCATAAGAAACTTTTTACAATAAAAAATTTTGTTTTATCCATCTTTTTGGGTCCAATAGCAAGTTTTTTTTTTTTTTTTTTTTTTTTTTGCAAATGTTGGTAACTCTTATGTAGCTATTACGTTTTTTACACTTTGATTAGTCTTGCTGCTTTTCATAATGTATTTTAAGGTTTTTTTATAATTTTATTTGAAACGGACATTTTCGTGGCTCATGTTAAGGTAATTCTATGTAATTATTTCACATTTGCTGATTTTCCAAAATAAAATCTTTTAATTATCCTGATACTTTACAGAAATGTCCCAAATGTGTTTGCAACGTTGAAGGTTTAAGCGTATTCGTTTATTTAAAAAGTTTTCCAATTTCTTGGGTCGTTGCCCCTCCCCCCCTCCCCCACCTGCGGCCATGCAGATCTGGACCTGAATAAGAGTCGATATTTATAAATAACTTGTCTATTAATGTAAAAGTTGTGATTTTTAAACCAGTAGACTTGTCTACCACTTTAAAATATGTGACAAAATTTAATAACAGCAATTATAAATCATGTAAATGGACATTTCTGAGTTATTACTTTTAAACACTTATCTGCCCAAAATCTGACTAAAAAATTTGTATCTTACTAATATTATGTATGCGAAAGTTTGTCTGTATGGATGTATGGATGTATGGATGTTTGTTACTCTTTCACGCAAAAACTACTGAACGGATTTTGATGAAACTTTACAATAATATAGCTTATGTATCAGAATAACGCATAGGGTAGTTTTTGTCCCGTTATGGGGCGCAAAACCCCCTTAGGGGAGCAATAAAATACAATTTTCGTATAAATTATCTAATATAGGGATGAAAAAATACTTGCACATATTTACATTATATGTCCATCGAAAGCTCTGATTTTTCTGCTAAAGATGGCACCTATTTGAAATTTTTAAGTAGAATAAAAAACGAGTTATGAGCTTTTTAGTTCCATGTTCGAAGGCTTTCCTAAACTCAATACAGTATTTAGTGTATCATCTCAACTCCCTGTCGATAGCGACAATTGTTGTATTGTTGACTATCTTTGCTTTTCGTGACTGTTCAAGGCTTTTCTCAAGTCAAATCTTGAAGTAAGATTTTTGCACATTATTGGCAAATAATATATGATTTGGCTGATCATTTTCCATTTAAACGGAACTTTAATGTAATTAATGATTTTTATTATTATTTATGCTGATTGAACACTTACTCATTATTCATTCAACCAGCAGATCGCCAAAATTTTTGCAGAAAGATTTCCGTAGCTGATGCATTTGGCAGTTTTTTTACACGTCGCTGTTTTTGAAGCCGAAGACTACGTCATAATGTTTCTCAGCTTTCACCATGTAAACAAAATATCGCCAATCAGAGAAACTTTACAAAACTTTCTTTACTGTGTTAAATAATCCAGCAACTAAATTAGGCAAATCCATAAACAGCACAAAAACTTCCATTAATTTTCCTTTTTGCACAATTTCAAACAATCGCCAAATTTTACTACTTATTTTGGAAACATTTCGAATGAAACTCTTTAGCACCATTTTATGGTGACCAAAAGTATCTCAGCACCTGGCGCTAATATCTTTGTAATGAAAATTAATATCATATCGTTTTACAAAGTAAGGAAAGAAGGAGGGAGCATCATCGAAGGTATTCCAAAACGATTCCCGTAAATTCAGTAAAATCGCACCAAGGGCCCACAATGATTGAAATTTCCCCAAATAACTAAAGCAAGTATAAGGGGATTACGAGCAACTTCAATAGCAATACAGAAAAGGTTTTGGACTCCATGTAAAAAAAAAGTATCAACAGATTAATCTTTTTAAACATGAGAAGAATAGTTTCATGTTTTGGAAATTTGTATATGCTTAAATATAGTGCTTTCGTTTCAAAATCAATACTATTTTGTTCTTTATACTTATTGCTATTTTACTTTTATGGGTAAGGAAGAAACTCGATTTTTAATCACGTCAAAAAGATGTGTTTTAAATTCTTTCACTTAAACCAGAAAACAAAAGCAAGTAATGATTTTTTCTCATAATTATTACTGACCCAGGCAACGTCGGGTATTTTTGCTAGTAGTAACAATAATAATGACTATTTATTACTTAATTTTTTTAAAGCTGAAAGGACAAGGCAATGCATACATTTGTCTAGTTTAATTTTCAAACTTTAATAAAATTTGCATCTTTAGTCAACATTTTACATTTATTCCCACTCTACCTCTTTTCTCCTCAAAGCATGCAGTGATGAAATACTAATTTCAAATCCTTTTGCACACCATGTCTATTTCTAAGTTTGGAATGGATCAATTCAAAACTAGAAAATATCCTCTCTATTGATGCTGAACATGGGTATATTGTTTTGTCTAAAACTTTCCCATCATACTTTTGCTGAGACATCCTGAATTGAGAGATAACCGCTACAAAAGCTATTAGAGTTGGTATTTAAGTTTTTGACACTTATGTCTTTGGTTGTATCAAGCAACTATTAGTTCCTCTATAAACAGAGAATATTGATATTAGAGAAAAAATTAATAACATAAAAAAAAGTAAATAGCACCATTCAAAATATTTAGATACTATTATACTTAACTATTGAGTGCTGATCAACTTAGTTTCATTTTTACTCAAAAGAAAAGAGACATTGCATAAATCCTTTCCCAGAAAGTCTATTCGATTGATAAAATTAATTGTATCCAATTGTTACAAATAAATTAAGTTATTAAAAAGTTTAAAACAAAACTACTTTGAAAACAAGCTGTAACAGTTATCCATAACTACTTTTACAGTGTAACAAATTTACAAGAAAATTTATCAATTAATTTTAAACAAACTTATTAATTGAACTATTAATTTTAATGATATAATGTGAAATAATTTTTCAGCATCAGGAAACCATATGTGTTTATAAAAATTATCAATGTCAGTATTGGAGTTTTTAACAGGTCATGCCAAAAACAGGTTTTTTTTTTTTTTTTTTGTCAAAAACCTAACCTTGTCTAAGTATTATTATTTTGCTGTTGAATATACACCAAGTGTAGTTGTTAAGATAGAAATATTTTTAGCAATACACAAAAAGTGGAATAACAAAATTTTCTACTTTTATATATACATGCTACTGTTTTTACATGAAACATCTGTACAGGACCCATTCTATTTTATCTTTCCAACACATGCACATGAAATTTATTACTTTAAAAAAAATCAAAACTTAAATTTTTAAATAGTGAAGAGTATAAAGTACTTATTGCATAGTTTACAAGTTACATAGAACGCAAGAATACCAACTTTTCTACTGATTTAGGCAGGTTTGTACTACTTTTCATAGTTTGAAAATTTGGACAAAATGGTTCTATTGATTTAATTGAGTCATGCAGGTACATTCAATTAAGTAAGAAATTGTGAGTTGTTTTACTTTTGTTCTCTGAGAAGAATAATGCTTCATAGATGTTTTTACAGAGCATACTGAAAGAACATTATCTTTTATAATATGTACCAAGAAAGAAAAAAAGAATTAAAAAATAGTTCATTTTTTCTAGTATTCTTTAGAGAAACTGACACGTAAAATTTATACATAAACTTTATTTACAATAAGTTTCATACACACACACTCTCATATGTATTAATACATAATTTCAATTACATTTCAATGTTCAACAATAATTAACTTCGCCCTGGAACAAACAGTTTTTGACTGCAACCTCTATAACTGCATCTGTACACAATAACTTGAAATTCTTTCTCACATAATCTAAAATTATGAAAACAAATTAGACAAGTATATATAACATGAATATTATACAGGGAGAAGGACAGGCAAAGTACCCCCTAGCTTTTATGAAATGTAAAATCAATGTATTTCCGTAAAGTATAGGCATGGTGTGTGTGCTGTTTTTAAACAATCCACATGTTATACCGGACAGCCCGGTTATCATATCCAGAGACTACAGTTTCGTTTTTATTAGAACTCATCAGTCCGGAAGAGCGAATAACCGAGCTGGAGGCAGATGTCATCTCAGCGAGAACATCTGCCTCCAGCCTCTGAATGTGCAACCGGGTGTCTGGTATTTTATATGCAAAAGAAAACTTAAGTAAAAGATGATAAATTGGAGCAAAAAAAAAATGTGTTGTTATTAATAACAATTGATTTATGATGTGTATATACTTAAATGTTTAGGACAAAGGAGCTAAACATTTATTTCATTTATTCATTTGTTTATTTTTTGTGCATATTTCTATTGCATGAATTTAATTTATTAAAGAAGGTAACTTTTGTTGCTATTAAATGTTTGGAAAGTGAAGATTATCTATGAATTAATATTTAACTTTGTGTATGTGTAATGCAATATTTGGCCAACTTTGATGCACTATAACTCTGACACCAGTTGAATCTCAGTCACTAAATTGTAATCATAAGTTCAGATAATAAAAAGGTGCTACCTGTATCAATTTCATTGTTTTTCACTCGGTTCCTCTTGAAATAATTTGCTTTAAACTTTGCGAAAATGCAATATTATGCCAATTTTAATGCTCTATAACTCTAGTACCAGTTGAGTCTCAGTCATCAAATTGTAATCATATTTTCATGTCATAAAAAAGGTGTTACGTGTATCAATTTCATAATTTTTCACTCGTCCCTTTTGAGATATTAGACTTTAAACTTAGCCAAAATTCGATTTTTTCCATTTTTGAAAAAGTTTGCAAAAAAAAAGGACAACGTTCTCAAGTTTAAAATTCCTACAACAAGTAGTCCTATATTATATCTACACAAGAAAAAAAAATATAGCTGAGACTCTCCTCTTTTTACTAATTTTGTTGCACTAAAACTCGTATTTTATGCTAATTTTCAGTTTGTAATTGTTAATTTTTTTTCTTCACCTTTCTCACCATTTAAATAATGTTTTGCAAGCAAATCGTATCTAGGGCATCCTTCTATTGATGTAGAATTTTGTTTTATCCTGATAACTGTAAAATTAACCGAGTTAGATGCATTTACGTAAAACTTGTTTTTGGTCCAAAAACGGCAACTAAGCAAACTTAAAATGGTGGGTTAAAAGAAAGTATGAGCCTAAAAAATTTTCTTTTAACACTTTTGAACTCACCTAGTAGTGAGAATTTACTAGTAAAAAAATTAGGAAAATCAAAAATGTCGAGCAACACGGCCTGGGTGATTTCTACGGATTGACCCATTACCGTTGCTCTTGCTTCAGATTGTGTACAAACATTCATTGATTTGGCAAGATTGCACACTACGAGATTGGCGAATTTGGCAAGGAAATTCTTACGACGATTTTGAACTAGAAATTGACCTTTTAACACAATAATAAGGTGGAGGTTTATGAAATATTACGTTTTATATTTGTTTTTGACGAAAATATAGTAATAATAGCTCACCTGAAGTTATTCTAGCAGTTTATTCCATTCCTTGCACACGCTGTTGATGTTGTTACAGGCGGCCATGTTGTATTTTGACGTAACAGATCAAAGGATTGCTTCCTCCTGATTGGCTGAAAGTTGAGGTTGATCCAACTTTTTTGCCGAGAAGATAAAAAGTTGAATGGAATACGTTCAACCTCGGAAAGCATAGCACACGGGGATTTTCCGGTCGGAATTCGCTCTCGCGGTTGAGTCGAAGCGAAGTTGATCGTCAGGTTGAACGAATTTCGCTACTTGTGACATGGCCTTAATGGTTGAGACCAGTGGTTGGAAAAACTACATTTTTTTTGTAGCGAACAACAACTACAACTACTTTTTTCAAAATGGAGAAACTACAAACTACTTTTGAAATGTAGTCTCTACTTCGCTACTTTCCAAAAAATAAGTAAATACAAAGCATACACAATAGTTGTCCTCAAAAAATGAAAGTCAATTTTTCAAGTCGCATACACTCTTGTATTTTTCCTCTTGTGTCAAAACAATCGTGAAAAAAAGTTTTATATAATTTGCACAACGGTAACCCGTGCCGAATTGCACCTGAAAGTGTAAAACAGTACCGTAAACTGGGGCTACTTGGACCCGAAATTTCATATTTTTGCGAGTTTTTTACACTGATTTTTTGGTTAATGCCATAATGTGCACTGATGACCATGTTTTTACCACTTTTAAGACGTTTTGCTACCACCTTAAGCTTTTTTTAAACAACAATTGTAATTTTTTATTTTTTTTTTCTATTTTTAAAAATTGGTTTCAAGTAGCCCCGGGCTGGGACTACTTAGTCCCACTCAGCGAAAAAGCTGTAAAATAGGTGGTGGTATTAAGAAGGACCAAATATTTTGAAAGAAAACTCATAACATACATTCTAGTGAGCAAACTATTTATATAAATTGCAAGTTATCTACATAAATCGATGTAAAATCAACGTACATTCATAATAACATATTTTTAGGCAAATATAATTTCTCAAATAGAAATATAATCTAAATATAATCTAACTACAGCTAAAACCAATTGAAATGCTCATTATTTATACATTAGAAAGAATGAAAACTCCTCTCTTTAATGGCTTGGGTGGATTTATTTTCTCTAATATTATTTAATACCTGCTCTTCCTAGCTACTAAATACTACAGGATGCGCAGGCTTGTTTTGTGAACGATCTTTTGATTTTCTTTTTCTAGTTGATATACTTAAGTCAAAATGTGCTGATGCCACTCTCTAAGACATTTCTCCGGAATTAGTTGAATCTGGACACAATTGTATTTTTTTCCTCTTAATAATCCGCATTATTTCCTACTTCAAGAGGTCCTCTTTTACTTTCAGACCCTTTTTATCCCCAGATCTGCAAAAAACTGGTATAAATAGTAACTAACCTCTTTATTTTGAAAGATTACAAACCTTACTTAACATAATTTAGTGATGAAATGTGGTCTGGGGCTGCTTAAACGCTGGGTTCAAGTAGCCCTATTTTAAGGCAACCAGTGCACTTTTACTAACCTATATTAGTTACTGTGTTAGTTATATAGCTATAACCTTAAAACACTGCTATCTTATTAAGAAATAGAATGAAAACATAAAACTATCTTTACCTTGGTGATATCAGATGTTTCCATGAACTTACATGTGAAAGTTTGCAGACACTAAAAAGAACTGTTTAGACAATTTGCAATCATATCCCCAATCAGAAAAAGGCGGGAATACCAGAAACTTTGTTTCATGCTCCAGTCTCTACCTAGTACTGCTACCTGTCATGGAGAAGGTTTTTTAAGTCTATACATTGAGTTTTATAGGACCAGGACGGAATTTAAACACTTTTTTCTCAAGGGTTCAAGTAGCTCCTGGAGGCTCAGTAGCCCCAGTTTACGGTACTTGTACGCTAGACCAAATCGAAAAAAAAAAAAACTTTTTTTAGAAACTCGAAATTTCTGTAGATAAAACGTTGCCCCTGTACCCAACACCCCACATGTACCACAAGAACATTTATTCAAATTAAAAAACATTTAGATATGCCACACTTGACCTAAAATTTACAATTTTATTTAAAAGATTGATTTTTTTTTCAGTTATCTTTCAAAAAATTACATATAAATTAAAATAGAATATCTAGTTCAAAAATTACTGCCGAACACATTTACAGATCAACAATTACAAACGAATAGTAAAAAAATAATACATTTTAAATGAAAAATTTAGCTCAACCTGGAAAAAATCCATATCTTTAAGTACTATGTGGGAGATTTTAAAATTGCAGGAAAACAGAAATTTCTATTTAACTCTAATTATCTACTTTTCTACTTTACTGTTTATATTTTTCAACTTGATAATTTCGTAAAATCTTACATATCTGAAAATATGTATCAAAAACTTAATTTTTTGAAGAAAATTATAAATGTTAGGCCACGTGTGGGATATCTAAATGGTTTTTAATTTGAATAAATATTTTTGTGGTGCATATATTCAAATTATATGATTTTTTTTTTTTTTTTTTTTTTTTTTGACGTAGAAGGATAAAATATAAGAAAGTGTCAGATTTGAAAAATCAACTTTCGATTTTTTTTTTTTTTTTTTTTTTTTTTGAGGGGGGGAGGGACACCCTAATACACAAACATACCGTAAGAGGATTGAACAAAAAAATATTGATAAATTAGCTCATCAGAAGACACTACGAAAAATGTCCGTTTTCATACTCTCATACACTGTAATGCTCGCATTTATTGTCCTCCAGAACAGTTTAATTTCATCCTTTTCTATAACAGTTTCAGTAGCTTCTTTTTATTTGGTGAATACTGTCAAAAATTTAAACCTCGCTAAAATATTTTTGTTTTTCAATCTTCGGTCTGTTCATATAAAATTCATCAAATTTTCAACTCGCGAAATCACCGATATCTTCATTTTCGCGAAAATACATGCTTTTTTTCAATATACATATTGGTGAAATATGAAAATTACTACGACAAACGAACCAATGGCGTCGAACAGATAGAACGTATGGCGTCAAAATGAAATGCCTGAGGTCAGCTCGTATTTTTATGAGTCTTATTTCTCATTGCATCCGCTGATGTACTAGTGTAAAATTTGTGCCAGTCAAATTCGTTTAAACCTTGATTTTTTTTTTTTTTAAAGTAGTTTCCAGAAATCGCTACAAACTACTATTTTTTTGTAGTTAACTACTCACTACACTACTTTTTTAAAAAGTAGTGCGCTACACTACAAACTACTCAAAAATGTAGCTACTACAGTAGCGTCGCTACTTGTAGCGCGCTACTTCCAACCACTGGTTGAGACCTATGGAGTTGTCAAAGAAAAGGTATACAGAGACTGCAAGTTCCAAGATCCAGGAGAAGAAAAAATTGGGAAACCCGAATAAAGCGAATGAAGCAAAAGCTTTTGAAAAGTGATTTCGTTGAGTATTTTTGGAAAAATTTGATATCCAGGTCTACTTTATGACAACAAAATAAAAAATGAACCAAAAAAAGTTTAATTTGTTAATGAATGTCATAGATAAGACTTCCGCCTCGAAAATAAGTACTAAGTCTACTAAAGAAAAAAATAAACATTCATGGATTAATAATGACGGTGCAAATATACTGCTGGTGTCAATTAGATAGTTATACTCTAAGCCTCATCCTCATCATCATCTTCTTCTAGCGTAGAAGAGATCAAGATTTCTACTCGAGCGACGAGAATACAGCTACTCGCAATTGTAACTAAGAACATTCCACAATGCAATTTCTGCAGAAAAGGATAGCTCTAATGAAATGATATAATGAATTAGTTGGCCATGGTTAGCCTGATCGGTAAAGCATTGGCTCGTAACCGAGGTGTCCAGGGTTTGATGCCAGTCAGCGAAAGGTCCTTCCTGTTTCTTAATAGTGACGGGAGCAAATTAAATATGCCGTAGTCACACAGTCGTCCAAATGAGTCAATAGCTCTGGAAGTGCTGGGCCAGTGATTGCTCGGCTGGTCTGGATCAAGAACAGAGGCCTCAGTCAACCAGTTAAACCACAAATAGTGATAGGTACGGACCATGGAGGTGAGATATAATCTTGCATAAGGAATCAGACAAGAACGAATAACAAATCTTGTTGAATTTTGTAGAGCATCAGAGAAAAGATGTCACCAAGAAACAAAAGAAGGGATTGCTTTGTTTCAAAATGATTAAAAAAGCAAATAATTTGTCAATTTTAACTGCCGATAAATTTTGTCTGACTCCCTGACACCATGAGTGTCTTCTTTGAACGTTGTTATGCGTGTGATTTTTAGTTTCTCCATTAAAATATTTAACAATGGAGTATCGTATTTTTGTTTACTTTTACAAAACTGATATTAGTGTGCAACCTTTAAATGTAAGTAAATGGTCTTCAAATCTAGCATATATACGCACGGTTAAGACGTATGGCAAAAGTTAAGTCTGCAAACACTTTACTTTGTATTGTTTTCCTTGCAACATGAAACACTCTAGAGTTTAGTAATACAAAGCAATACTTGTGGTAGTTGACCACTTGCGCTGCAGTACTTTAGTGTTAAACTTGGACAGGTGGTCAACTTATAGAGGTTTATAACATGATATACGATTAACTCAGTACCTGACGGCTGGCCCAACTAAGACGGGTGGTCATATTACTGTTATGACTCGGTATGTCATTCTAATAATAATTATCCATTTATATGAAATCAATTTAAATAAAACAAGATTGATAATAGATAAGCAAAGAGCTTACCTTCATTTGTTCATCTGTAGTTCACGTTGAGACTTCTCTCTATAATCATTTTATATTTCTTTTAATTGTGTGGTGTTGTCATTATTACATGCTTTATGTAGTCACTGCTCAATAATTTAACTAATAAAGAAATTAAATACATTTATTAGCTAACGTTACGTCACATATCTACATGCTATGGTGGTTCGAGAGAGACTGACTGTTTTACAATATGGACGCGAACGCGGAACAAAAATGAAAAAGTTTCGGTTTGGATTTGAAAGTTCGCGTTTCAGTTTACAGTTTTGGTTTGCGTTTAGCAAGATTCCTCTTCAGTTCACTTCAGAGATCACTATTGGAACGTCTTTTCTAATACCCCTGCTTGATCTCTGAAGTCATTATTTGCAGGTTGTTTCTATGTCTGGTAAAGTCAGGCTTAGGTAAAGGTTTAGTTAAGATATCTGCAGTCATTTCTGTGCCTGGACGATATTCTAAGTCAATTATTCCGGTTTTCTTTAGATGTTTGATGTTCTGGTACTTTATATCAATGTGCTTTGTTTTAGCGTGATACTTGTTACTTTGAATCATTTTTATGCAGGATTGATTGTCTTCCATCATAACTATTGGTAGTTCTTGCGGTAAGTCCAAATTTTTTAAAAAACTAATTATCCATATTGTTTCTTGTGCTGCATTAGTTGCTGAAATATATTCTGCCTCAGCAGATGAAAGAGCGACTGAATTTTGTTTCTTGGTGATCCATTGAATAGGAAAGTTACCAAATTTAAAGAGATTTCCACTGGTAGATTTTCTGTCAGATATGTCTCCAGCCCAGTCTGCATCGGCATAGATTGTTAAGATTGGATTCATCTCTTTCTTTATAATCAACTTGTATACTATAGTTGTTTTTAAGTATCTTATAACTCTCTTAACTGCTTCCCAATCCTTCTGTCTCGGTTTTTCATTCCTTCGGCTGAGGATGTTTACAGAGGCAGATATGTCAGGTCTAGTGACTGTTGCTAAGTATAACAGTGTTCCTACTGCTTGTTGATATTTTTTATTATCCGGGAGTAAATTTTCTTCATCATTTAGTTTGAGGTAACCCGGTTCCATTGTTGTATCGCAAGGTTTTGCATTTTCAAGATCAAATTTTTCTATCATTTCTTGTATTTTGTTTCTTTGATCTAACTTCATGTTTCCCTCTTTTGTTGTTTTTATGTTTATTCCTAGGTGATGATTTACGAAGCCTAAGTTTTTTATCTCAAATTCCTTTTCCAATTCTTCAATTATCTTACTTATGCTTTTTTCTTCTCCTGCTATTAGTATATCATCTACATATACAATAATGTACACTGTATTATTACCTCTTGAATATTTGAAAAGACATTTATCAGTGTTACTCTGCACAAAACCTAGTTTTAGTAAGAAATCAGCAATTTTCAAATTCCAAGCTCGGGCAGCTTGTCTCAAACCACATATGGCCTTATTCAATTTATAAACTTTATTTTCTTCACCTGGTTTTACATACCCTTCCGGCTGACACATGTAAACTTCTTCTTTCAACTCTCCGTGAAGAAATGCTGTTTTGACGTCTACATGGTTTATTTTCAGATTTTTGTGTATTGCGTTGGTTAGGAAAGTTCTTATTGTTGTGTATGCAACAGTTGGTGCAAAAGTTTGATCAAAATCCTGTCCAAACTTCTGTGAAAAACCTTGAGCAACGAGCCGTATGCGAAATTTTTCTACAATTCCTTTAGAGTGGTATTTTGCTTTAAAAACCCACTTGCATCCAATTATTTTCTTCCCTTGGGGAGGATTAACTAATTCCCAAGTGTTATTTTTGTTAATGGATTTTATTTCATCTTCTATAGCTTCAAACCATTTTGCCTTTTCATATGGGTTTTTAACATCTTCTAACTCTTTCCAGTTTTTCGGTTCTGTTATTTTTTGTATATTTGTAGTGTAAGCAAATCTGTCAGGAGGTATTCCTTTATTTTTTCTTCCTGATCTTCGCGGTTGCTCAGTTGTTTCCTCTTCGTCTGAATTCTCGTTATCTTCTTGCATATCGATTTTTATTTCGCCAGAATTTTCCCCTGCTTTTGTACATTTTCCTGCAGCAGTGTTTTCATTATCTTCAAGTAAATCAAGGCTTGAATTATCTTTGATCTTTATATTTGAATTTTCATTTTCAATAAATTTTACAGTGCGAGCTTTGATTATATGTTTTCCTTCAACATGAATTCTGTATCCCTTACATCTGTTATCATATCCCACAAAAATACCTTGAATAGCTGTGTCATCTAGCTTTCCTCGCTTAGTTTTATTAATATACGCATACGCTTTACATCCAAATATTTTTATATTGGATAGATCGGGTTTATTATTTGCCCACAGTTCATAGGGAATTTTTTTTAGCTTTTGTGAGGAGCCGATTTTGAAGGTAGGTAGCTGTGTTTATTGCTTCACCCCAAAATTTCTGAGGTAAATATGCTTGGGAAAGTAAACACCGAGTCATTTCAACTAAACTTCGGTTTTTTCTTTCTGCAACCCCATTTTGAGAAGAGCAATACGGTACAGTTAATTGATGCTGAATGCCTTTTTCTTTTAAGAAATTTTCAATCTCTTGATTTATATATTCTCCACCATTGTCTGATCTTAAAGTTTGTAAATTTCGCCCAAATTTATTTTTAGTCATAGCGATATATTCCTTTAATTTTGTTAGCACTTCGCTCTTTTTAGATAGTAAGTATATGATTGTAAACCTACTAAAGTCGTCTATGAAAGTAAGAAAATATATTTTACCTAAAATAGTTGATGTCTTAAATGGATCTGATAAATCCGAATGAATTAACTCGAGAATTTGTTTTGATTTATGATGTGTTTGCTTAGGGTAAGGTGCATCTGTTAATTTTGATTTGATGCAAGTTTCACATGAAAAATTGTGCGCACTATTTTCTAATTCTAATCCCATTGCAAGTTTCTTCGATGCTAATTCTTTAATTGAATTGTGGTTTTTGTGTCCTAATCTCTTGTGCCAAAGTTCAATGTAATTTTTCTTATTGTACTGATGAGTTAGGTTAGCAAAACATTCATCTTTAGAATTATCTAAGATTACTTCATAAAAATTTTGCTTTAATTTTCCTTCCAGAAAAGTTTCCCCTTCATATGTTAATTTGCAACGATCCTTTTCAAACGTTACAGTGCAACCATTCAATGTTGCTTTGCTTACTGACATTAAATTAGTTTCAAGATCTGGAACGTATAAAACATCTCATCAAAAACAACACTGTTGTAAAAATTTCCCACCCAAGAAAACCTTCAACTTTTCCGTACAAAAAAGAAAAACTTGCATCCTAAACCCAAAAACTCTTAGCCATAAAAAGTTATGATATCTAGTTTGCCCGCCAAGTATCTGCCAAACTATCATCCTCCCTCTTCTCCTTTTTCATCACAGCTACTTCCATTAGAACCTCCTCCCACCTTCAACTCCTCAGAAATATGGATAGATCTTTTAAATTGTTTATATTGTTTGGCGAGAAGCTTTTTGCTCACCAAGCATTCACTTCACTTTGAAAAGCTTCCCGTCAAATAAGATAAACAATTTAAAAGATCTATCCATATTTCTGAGGAGTTGAAGGTGGGAGGAGGTTCTAATGGAAGTAGCTGTGATGAAAAAGGAGAAGAGGGAGGATGATAGTTTGGCAGATACTTGGCGGGCAAACTAGATATCATAACTTTTTATGACTGAGGGTTTTTGGGTTTAGGATGCAGGTTTTCTTTTTTGTGCGGAAAAGTTAAAGGTTTTCTTGGCGAGGAAATTTTTACAACAGGGTTGTTTTTGATGAGATATCACATCTTTTTGCATTGATATTATTACTTTGTCTATATTTTTAGAATTGAGAACTTCAAGTCAGAAAATTTTCAGTTGAAACAACGCTGTTTTGAGTTTTTAAGGAACAATAATGGCTAGCCTAATTTTGCGTCAAGTTATTTTCTGACTATTAGTATTCTATGTTGATTTTGCGAGAATTGGACGGTTTAAATTTTATTGCAATTCTTGTATCCTCTCTGTTGCAAAGAAAACTTCTTGGATAATAAAATACTATATTTTAAATTATATTGTTTTCGAGTATTTTACAACTTCGCAATAAATTCTACTACAGTTTCTTAATTTGACAGATTATTCAACATTTTCATGAAGGTTTCTTTAAATGTGTTACAGCTTGAGGGCTATTTTAATCTAGCTTTTCACTTTCTTGTTTAATTACATTTTTTCTTTAATCGTGGATTATTTTACGTTTTATGGGATAATTTTAATTGTTTGGTGATTTATCTTTCTCTTGATAGAAGTCTTTGTCTTGTTTAATACCTAGTTTTGTTTAAAAGTTCATTTAAAAAACGAAATAACGCATGTTATCACCAAGCAAAAAAAAAAAACTAAGCCATTAAATATTTTAAATTTGAATGTGTCAGAAGATCTATACAACTTTACTCGATGTCAAATCGCGGATATCCCAAATTTGCCATAGCGAAAGCGCATGTTGCGCGCGGACTAAGCTCATTGAAAGTCTTGCTTAAATGAATTGCAAAATTTTTTTCAGCTAACAAATTACTGCAAAGCACGGATATCCACACACGTATTTCATATATTTTCAATTCATTATGTGTTGTTTGTGAAAATCCATTAATTTAGAAAATAAGCAAACCAATAAAAAAAAGTGCTATTTTTCGCTTTCAATTAAAAAGTTATATGTACCGTATTCATATGCGTACAGTTTCATATAATTTGTCACGTAAAATATTGTAATGGTTTAAGCCCAGTTTCACGCCGACATTTAAAATTTCTTCCCTCCATAAATATATAAAAACTGAAAAACAGGGGAAAGGAAATTTCGTATCGGTAAAACTTTGGGGTGGGAGGGGGGGCAGCATTCTAATCTCATTCATTAATTTGTTTCTCTGCTTAAGTATAAACAAACAACATAGAATCTGAAAACAGAAAGCCCAATGAGTTAAGTCTGCGCGCATGCGCAGTCGCTGTGGCAAATTTGTGATATCCGCGATTTAACGTCTAGTTGCAACTGTTGGATATGTTTTAGTCTTGATTGAATTCATTTCCTAACACAACTTTGGAATAACTGTTAGATCTGTTCTAAGCTTGAGATTGCAGTCCGAGATAAACAAACCCTATGAGCTGAGAGTAAGTACATGATAATTTAGGGAAAATTAGTGATTTTCAAACTTCAGTTACTCCGGCCCATGATGTCCCTGGGGGTTGAATTTTTGCATATGTACTCAATGGCCCCCCAAGAATATGTATACAAAAAATCATTACCGTAGCCCCCCGGCGGGCTGTGATAGAACCCCGGGAAAGTACAATTTGGGGTGTAAAAACGAGGGGGGAAGGGGAAGGGGGTCAAATGGCACAAAAGGCACATCAGTATAGGGCACAAGGAATGTGTGCGCGAAATTTCAGCTTGATTCCTTTTTTCGTCTGGGGTGTAGCCCTGTCAAAGAAAGCGAAAACTTTTTTGAACAGCGATTTTTTAACTTTAATACTTCTTCCCCCTGATGGTCCAGGGGATTGTATTTTGCGCGGGGCGGGGCGCTCCCGCGCCCCGTAATCCTTAAGTGTTATGTTACAAGTGTTCCCATCCAAAATCCTCGTTTTAAGTTTGACGCTTCCAATTCCATAGGAACTTAATGATTCACCATTCGCGACTGTTACTGAGCTGTGATCATTATTCATTTCAATAAATAAACGCTTGTCATTAAATATATGCGAACTGCAATCTGAATCCAACAAAACACTGTACCTCTGGATCTTGTCTGAGGAGAGATAAGCCAGATCCCTACTTGAGGTTTTATATTTTTCTTCTTTTGAAAGTGGGTCATCGGAACTCGCTTCACTATATGCGTTTGATTTCGGAATTCTATTCGTCTCGAAACAGAGCGATGAATTATTTTGGAATTTTTCATTGCTTTTGGTGTTATCTGTCTGATATTTTCTTTGTTTTTGTTTAAAATGCCAGCACTCAAATTTCTCGTGATTTTTCTTGTGACAATATGTACAGAATTTTTTATTCTCACGTTTTGGGTAATTATTCCTTTTATTTGTATTATTTGCTTTGTAAGCACTTTCATTAATTGAAGCAGAATTTTCAACTCTTTTGTTATATTCGTCTGTTAATTTACCCTGTATAAAATTTGAGTTTAATTCTTCTTCTGGCCGTGCTCCCAGTGCTGTAATCAATGTATCATAACTTGGGGGTAAGGAGCATAATAAGAGAGCAGATAAATGGGAATCTTTGATATCTACACCAATAGCTTTGAGCTTATCAATGATCTCAAGAATTTTAATAATATGGTTATTCATATAACCACATTCTTCTAATTTTGTGCTGTATAATTTTCTCAGCAAATATAGTTTGCTTGATAAATTAGATCGTTCGTGGATCTTTTTTAACGCCTCCCAAGTACTTCGAGCAGTGACTTCATTTTTTACGTGAACTATTTGTTTATCATCAATGGATAAATTTATTAACGCTCTTGCTTTTTGATCTTTTTTAGTCCAAGCTTCAGTTAGAGGGTTCGGTGGATTACCGATTATATGGTCATACAAATCTTCTTTAATGAGAAGCATTTCAGCTTTAAAATTCCACACGGCATAGTTGTTTTGATTTAATTTATCAATTGTAAATCTTTCTTTTGAGGAAACAGCCATTTTAATTATACTGTTTTTCTGACCTTTATTAGATATGCTTGGATATTATAATAATTTGATTCAAATGTATTAATTAGCTTTTGCCTTTAAATGAGATCCGAGCGAAAGAGTGCTTCAGTCTCATAATCTGTAATGACTCGGTAGGCCATTCTAATAATAATTATCCATTTATATGAAATCAATTTAAATAAAACAAGATTGATAATAGATAAGCAAAGAGCTTACCTTCATTTGTTCATCTGTAGTTCACGTTGAGACTTCTCTCTATAATCATTTTATATTTCTTTTAATTGTGTGGTGTTGTCATTATTACATGCTTTATGTAGTCACTGCTCAATAATTTAACTAATAAAGAAATTAAATACATTTATTAGCTAACGTTACGTCACATATCTACATGCTACGGTGGTTCGAGAGAGACTGACTGTTTTACAATATGGACGCGAACGCGGAACAAAAATGAAAAAGTTTTGGTTTGGATTTGAAAGTTCGCGTTTCAGTTTACAGTTTTGGTTTGCGTTTAGCAAGGTTCCTCTTCAGTTCTCAAAGAGTTACCAAAAATTGACTTTTTTAAGAACATGTTAGGATACTTATCATATGTTTGAAAAATAATTAAATTTATAATTTTGAAGAACTTAAAAAAATTTCCATTTTTGATTTTTTTTTTTTTTTTTTTGTCTTGTTTATAGGAATACTTTGAAGACGTATGAATCCTTTTTCATGCTTATTTCTTCCTTATTTTACTTTTACGGGAAAGTAAGCTTAAAAGACGTAGCTTAACAACTGAACTATTAGGTTTTAAACGCATTAAATAGGACAAAGTGAGTTTGCCAATTTATTTGTAAAATGATCCATTCAGAGATCACTATTGGAACGTCTTTTCTAATAATTACGAGGGTTGTCAAATTTACAGCTTTTACAGTTATTGCGGAAGCGATCTCTCACAGGCAAGTGCGTAATCGCGGGGTCGCCAGACACGTTGTGGCACCTGCAGTGAACTTATGGAAAAAGAACTTTCAGAGGATCAAAGAACGCTCTAGTGTAGCAGCAAAACGTCTTGTCTGTAATAATTATTTGTGTGTTGTGATTTCATCAGTTGTAGTGTTAGTTTGTGTTAATAGAATAAATTGCTTAGTTAGTCATAGGCAATAGAGATTTACCACTATTACCTAACTAATATTTGGATTACCAAGTGTTGTTACAGAACGGTTTGAAAGAAGTTTCAAGCTCCCGGGAACAAAAGGAAGTTGGACACAAGAAAGAAATGGTGAGCTTTTGCTTTTCCTTTTAAATTTGAATTTGGTCCAACAACAGTATTTAAATCAAAATAGATGCCTCGTTACTGCGTTCTTTTTTTATTGCCCTCTGCACTGCCGTACAATTTCGTACTACTGTTCATAACGCACTACATCTTAATTATCCATTAAAAACTCCCATTGTTTTCTTAAATTTTGAACAAACGCCACAAATTTGAAAACTACCACATTTCCCCCAAATCTAATATGCACAAAAAGTAATAAATGCGCGTGGTAAAATCTCTATTTTCATATCATTATTTTGTATACATAGCATTTGGAGTCATGAAAAGAAACATAATAATGAGAAGAATAAAAAAGTCATTAATAAGACGAATACAAAGAACGATATTGTAAGGAGCAAGAATACAACTTTGTACAATTAGTTCTCAAAAAATCTTCAAGAAAATAAATATTTTAATGGATCATTTTACAAATAAATTGGCAAACTCACTTTGTCCTATTTAATGCGTTTAAAACCTAATAGTTCAGTTGTTAAGCTACGTCTTTTAAGCTTACTTTCCCGTAAAAGTAAAATAAGGAAGAAATAAGCATGAAAAAGGATTCATACGTCTTCAAAGTATTCCTATAAACAAGACAAAAAAAAAAATCAAAAATGGAAATTTTTTTAAGTTCTTCAAAATTATAAATTTAATTATTTTTCAAACATATGATAAATATCCTAACATGTTCTTAAAAAAGTCAATTTTTGGTAACTCTTTGAGAAAAACCTACAAAAATATTTTAAAAAATCGTAGCTTTTGAAAATGTGACCAATAACTGCTGATAAAAATTTAATTATTTAGTCTTTGTTTCTTGGGTTTATTTTTAGTTGAATATCTTTAATCGTTTTTGAAACTTTACTGGGTAAATGGTTAAAGAAAATTTAAGTTAAACAAGAAGTTCTGTCTAGAACTAAACGAACCTACTTTCCGTATACCCATACTACTTTCTAGTACCTGATCAATATTCTCAAAAATAGCTAAAATCGCTAATGTTTTCAAACATATTTTTTATATACTTTAAGCTGATTTCTAGGAATAAAATATTCCTCACTCATCTAAAAAAAATCAAATGCGTAAAAAAAAAAAAAAAAAAACGGACAAAAAAAATAGCAGCAACTTTTAAACAAAGCAGCGAATACACTTTTTTCCATTAAAAAAATCTTTAACACATAGACTAATAATAAGAGTAGACCAAGCTTTCCCAGACTTGCTGATGAAAAAATTGGTTCATGGATACATGTGACTGGTGGGAGGCTTGGCGGAATTTTCGGCAGCATGGTTGTTAGATGGCAACATTATCTATAGTTTAACACTCGATTTGTATTTTAAAACGTAATGTGTTTTCATTATAATTTTTTCTAGGTGCAGAGATTGAACTGTTTTTCTTTTAGATATGCATTATTCTGACATTAGTAATTAGCTTTTGATCACAGTTTTCTGTAACTTTTATTTCATTCGGAACTGCTACGTCAGCGTTGGCGTAAACGTTTTGCGTTAACGCAAAAATGTACTAATCGGTATCTTAAATTGAAATTGTAGGTAAAAATCTTACCGTTTGCCGATTCGTTTTGGGCCCTTGCATCTTTAATTGCTTACAGAGTTATTGAAACTGAATTAAGAAAATGCACAATACTATCTAAACGAAAAAATCACTATATTAACAAAATATTTACAACTTAGGATAAGAAATTTACAAATTGGACTACATAAAAGACCATTCTTCCGTGTTAAAGCAATTCCATTTATTTTATTTCTCGCGGGCGTTAATCGTCCGCTGCGATCAACGCCCACAGTTGCTAGGATATCCACCAGTCACATGGCTTGGTTTATGAGCAGCAAAAGGGTTGCATAGCTCGGTCTACTCTTACTATTAGTCTATGCTTTAACAGCTTTCAAAACAAAAAATAATGATTAAAATTAATAAACTCATTAAAATAAATACATCATATCAAAAAAAAAAAAAGTCGTTTCTTTTTCTCCTGTTGCCAAAAACAATTTTTTTAATGAATTAATGCACTTACCAAAATAAATAAAAACAGTAAAATGTCAACTTAAAGAACTAATTTTCTTTGTCAAAAAAAAAATCGTCTGCGCATATCTTTATGTAGAAACATAAATGACTTCGAGTTTATTAGCCGAAAACTGAATACCTAAATTGAAACTTTAGCGTAAAAATAAAAACAAGTCAAATCAACAATAATTATTTCACAGTCAAAACCATAGCTGCGGAGTCAGAGTTGGAGTCAATCTCATTTTGGGGCAAAGAAGTCGGAGTCGAATATCTATCGAGTTTGGCGTCAAGAGCTATTTCCAACAAAATTTGTTTGAAGTAAATCCGCCTTCAAGTACGGAATCTACATTGACCCGTAGGCGCTAATGGTAACAGATTTGAACTGTTCAAAATTGAACGGAAAATTGTTCAAATCAAAAAGTTATTTTATATACAAGTTTTTCATCAAAAGCTTTTTCCTACAACGTTTGTTTGAAACAAATTCGCCTCACAGTTCGGAATTGCCTTGAATTTCCCCGTAGGCGCTAATGTTAAGTTTTTTTGAACTGTTCAAAATTGAACAAAAAATAGTTCTAATCAAAAAGTGAAATATGGAAATGAGGTGTCCTCGCCGAGATCTTTTGAACAAAAAAATGTTCTCTCTCTCTCTCTCTCTCTCTATATATATATATATATAGATATATATATATATATATAGAGAGAGAGAGAGAGAAAGAGAGAGAGAGAGAGAGAGGCAATATATATATATATATATATATATAGAGAGAGAGAGAGAGAGAGAGAGAGAGAGAGAGACCGTAGGAGGTTTGGAGTTAAAACAATACTTTTATTACGTTTTTTTTTTTTTTTTTCGCTTTACATAAACTAAACAAAATATATCTTGAGTTGATTAGGAGGAGGGAAAGGGGTTACATAAAGTATATATATATATATATATATATATATATATATATATATATATATATATATATATATGCGTCCATAACGATTTTTATGCCTCTCAAAATTTTGAAGTGTCACTCAAACCTTTTTGTAAGATAAGCATATAAACACGCAAGTCAGGTATAACACAGGGGAAAAAAACACTGAGGATATTTGGTAAAGCATAAAGCTTTTATTGAAGATGAGCTGTCTTCTCATAATTTGATGACATTAATTTCTTTTACAATCAATAAGTGTTATGATTTTTTTCCTTAATTTTTATACAAAGTTCCATTTGCTGCAAATTCGCAAGTATTATTTACTCGTACATACGTATGGCTTGTACATACAGTATATCTTCAAATTTTATTGTGCATATGTAACTGCAACTGTAAAGTGACAGTATGAAATTTATATCGCAATATCGTCTCATACTACAAGTTAGTGCCACAAAAAATATCGAACTTTAGGTCAATCAAAAAGAAAATATTTCATCCTAGGTACAAGTCCTTGGTTGAAACAGTGAAGTGCATTTCGCCATGAGAAAAAGAAAAACACTCGCTGTTAAGAAAGTAATATCACATTATTATAAATGTAATATCATCTGAAGTGTTTATTTTCTGTATTTCACCAATCCTTTGAGAATTGATTGTTAAGGAGTTTATGGCACACTAACTGCCAATAAAACACAGCTTACGTCGATTATGTGGATTATGATCATTTTGTTCGTAACGGCAGTTGGCTGTCATTAAAGTTAGTTCTACTTTCTACACATTATGAACCAAAAACCTTTATATCGAGCATCTGAGAAAGGAGAAATTGTTTTTAATATTTATTGAGCAACTGTTTCTGTGTTAAATTGTTGATTCAATCTTTAACTAGTTTTCTTCATTTATATACAAAAAGTTAATTTTTGCATTCAGTCAGGCCCTGGAACTATAAAGCCCACCCCCTGCTAAAAATCACCATGGTACCGAATCACCCACTGAATTGTCACCCCTTCCCAAATAACTAGTTTTTTAAACGAATGATTACTGTTTGTTTTGAACTACTTGACTGTTTTTTGAATTCATTTACTTAAATGTTTTTATTTATTTACTAGCTGACCCAGCCACGCGTTGCTGTGGCTGATAATGGAAAATTAATTTTTACTCATTATTTTTATACGATCAAATCAATTTTTTAACAATGCTGGAAAATGTTCAGTCGATTTTTAAATCACAGGGAATTGAGAATGTTCGTGTTTGACCGAAGTAGGACTACTAAATTACTAACTAACTAATTAATACAAAAGTACTAACTAAATTTTCTACAGTAAAAGCATTACTTACGTTTATTAAATTTAGTAAGTATCACTGTTAAAACGATTCAGAATTGTTCCTGGAAAAGAATTGGCAGCTGATGTGACCAATTTCTACCAGTAAGATACCTTACAAAAATCAGTTACGTTTTCCGATAAAATTCAGTAACGTTTCTGAAATTCTCCTTGAAGCCTCCTTAAAAATTCAGAAATCTTCCCGCTTGTAGCCAGTCGTGTTTCCCGAACATTAGATAAAACTTAAGTAGGTATAATGTAACAGCTTGGCACTTTTCTGATTTAATTAGAAAATTCCATAAGAAGTATTTCAAACATGGCCTTAAGAGTAAACTTAGTTAGGTATCATATAATAGTTTGTCACCGTCATGATTTATTAAGAAAACTCCATAAGCAGCTTCGCAAACATGGCCAAAGCAAACCCAAAACTGCAAATATTTACCACGAATTTTACGCGCTCACTTCTTGCAAAGCAATTAGCTCATACTCATTCGCTCTCTTTGGGAGCTGATTAGCATGGACGAATATACATTCCGAAATCGAACGGAAGCCGATACACTTTATTAATACGTTCAGTTAATCTTTAAACTGGCAGCTAAAAATATTTTTCACAACGGTGAGAAACTGCATTCGTGCAATGTGTAGCAAATCAGAGAACGTTTTGACGATGTTACTTGATTTTTCCGATAAGTTGATAAAAACCACTGAAATCCTGAAATGTTACACGGAAATACTCAGAGTCGTTTCTGAAATTTTTTGCTGTGTACTTACTTCGTCCAATGGTGCAAAATAACTTGAAAGTGGTAGGTAAAGTATCATAATGTTGAAATTAAGTATTAACCAATATACAGTTTTTGTATGCACATTTTATTCATCTCAGCTTTAACTATAGTTTTTAATCAATGACTTCTCACAAACTATACTACATAAATTGATAAGCTATTATAAAGTGGAATTTTATGAATAAGTTAGATAACATTGATTTCAAACTATTGTTGCGATTATTTTAAATTATTAATATTGAAAATTATCTTTGTACTAATTTGTTCACATTACTTCTGGTTAATCTGTCTTCTGCTAACACGAACAGATTTGATGGTTTTTCCACACCTGAGCAGGTTACATGTAATTGCCCATAGGAGAAACACCTACTTTAATTGTCCAAATCGACATTATTGTTTGGCCTTGAGATCTATTAATGGTTATCGCGAAGGCAAAGCGAAGCGGAATATGAAGCCTTCTAAGTTGTATTGGAGATTCTGATTATATTAATGGAATGCATGACAGTAGGATGATTCCTCCTTTAAACTTTCCCGTCAAAATTGCTGCTTCAAGAGCACTTCCGGTGACCCTTTTGATAACTATACTTGTATATTTGTGAAAACCTGGGTGGGTTTAAATTATGGAGAAGATTAATTGGTGAATAAATTTTCAACTTGAGATTGTGTAGTGTCATTCCTGGTATATACAGAGAATTTAAAATTTAGTTGGAAACTTCAATGATTTGTTCTAATCAGCAATTGTATCGATTTAATTCATTTTTTTCAAATTACCGGGCAACAACTGTTGCATTTAAAAGTTAATTGCGTCTGCATCAACGTTTTTTGTTGCCAAAATAACGCGATTGCAGAGGCAATCACAATAAAACAAATTAAATTTACTCGGGAATACACTCTTAATTAGTTAATTTTTTGTCTCAATTGCAGTCCAAAAATTGTCGGGTTAATTGATGTACTGTGTATTTTGATACATTTCAGTTTCACCGTTTGCAATACCCAACAATTGCTTGGAAAATACTTGTGTGAATACATCATTTTGCGTTTGTACTCGCATGTTCGTGGTCAATCGCATCATCTCGACATTACGCTATCAAAACGATTGTTTCAAACATCCGTTGATTTCATCGGAATTACTGGTATTGTCTGCCGGAAGTCCCTAGACAGTATTCAGACAATACCACCTAAAAGTTGATCGTTGCCTTTCAAATCTTGCATAATCCTATGATGTGCTTCGAATGAATGCTTTTACTTATGAATCATAGTACACTTATCCCAAATTATAATGCAATCTCTTTTGCAACACTACAGCAATTCCGCGTTTTTTCTTTAATGTTACACATTGCGTTTGGTTTGTTATGAATATCTAATAGGCAACTTTTAAGCTGAATGTGCTGTTCGTCTACCATCTAAAAAAGGTAGCAGCAACTGCAATTTTCTGTTGCGAACGTATTTTTGCAAGAATTAATGATATTAAAAATCTCTTGGGGGGGGGGGAAGAAAGAAAATAAATGTTTTCCGCTTAAATTTGGTAACCTTCCAGAAATTATCCTGGAATATTTTCGAAGAAATCAGTAGTCTTCTTGGTTAAAGTCAGTTATGATTCTGGCATATTTAGATAAGCCAAACGTTGGTTTAATGTAAAAGTCTGGAACCTTCTTGGTTGTCCAAGACAGTTCCCAAAGCATTAATGCAATCATTGCCAACGCGCAGACAGACTCTCCAGCAAGGAGCTCGAATGTAACTCCTCTGCAACTCTTGCAAAGCTTCGTGATCCAGATATCTTTTCGCATTTATTGGGGGTTATGTCAATCTGGACTAACCGTAAACCCTCCGAAACCAATACACCTATTAAATACGTTTAGTTAATCTTGATACTGGTGGAGAAAAATATTTTTCACAACGGTGTGAAATCTGCAATTTGTAACAATTTAAGGAAACGTTTTAAAAAATATAGTTGATTTTATCAAGAAGTGAATAATAACCTGTAATATCCCAAAACGTTATATGGAAGTTCTAAGCAACATTTCTGAGTTTTTTTTATCATGGTGTTTTTAGTAGTAAGTCATACGATGTTAGTTATATCGATTAATTAACTTGCACCGCCATCTATTAAGAATTTTTAGAACTAAACTATTAATTCACACTATTATTGCATAATTAATATGAAATTCGCAATAAAAAATTATGAAAACTATCCTATCTTTTAAGTTGGACCAAATGAAACATAGGTATGAAATTTGAGAAAAATCGGTTGGGTAGTTTCGGAGTTTACCCCGAACAAACATCGTGACACGAGATTTTTATATATATAAGATAATTATTCTTATTTTAAGGTTTTAAGTACTTATGCGGGTTTTTTAGTCATGATTTTTGAGATACAAAACATGAACTTCAATCTTTTGATCAAATAAAACTTTTGCTTTCACTCTTCAAATTTTTAGAACTTATGTGACTTTCATTAAGATATTTTAAAACTTGGAGGATTTTTCAAGCTTTCCGTGCATTTTTTTTTTCATTTTAAAATATTTGCTTAAAATCAGTTTGGCTTAAAATCAGTTTGGTTGCTCCTGGTAAGGGTTTTTTCAATAAGATTTGCTGATTTTCATGTGTGTTGAGTTTCGTTTTTTTTTTTTTTTTTTTTTCTTCAAATGTTTGCTAAAATACAAAAATGTCTTTAAGTTTAAAATTTAAGTGCAGGTTTGAAACTTTTTTAAAAAAATATTATTTGGCTTCTAAAGCCATGGATATCTTTGTGGTGTCCCCCCCCCCCTCCCTACACTGCGGGGCAACAAATACGTAGATCCGGGTCTGCATTCAGGTATTAAGTTATTGGATAAGAATATTCACAACTGAACTGGGATACAAAACATTAGAAAGCAATTTGAACATTTGCTTTTGTTTTTATATTTTCCTTCATGAGATTCTTTTACCAATAAGTTGGAACTTTTGCCTTCAAAAAATCTAAAATATTCAAGTAAACATTAAAAAATTAAGAGTGAGCTTTCATGTGTTTACACATGAAAGTTTAAAAGACATTGGATTACACTTCCTGGTACTAGTGTATGTTAAGTGACTTCAAGTACGCATCCCACAAGTTGTAAAACGAGAAAACAACCCAATGAAGGTGTTTTATAAAAATAAACTTTCTATTAAACCATTAAAAAAAAAGTACTGTATGAAAAGCAAGGATGTACTTAACTCTTAAAAACGTAATGTCCTCGCTTAACCTCATCAAATGCACCAATACTTCGACTAGAATGGTGATACAAAACTCGTATATGATTTTAAATTTTGAATGATTACATCGACATTCATGTGACTGGTGACAAAATTTTATTAGTTTCTATAGCTTTGTTCAGTTCTTTCTTACAGTGAGAAAGAAAAATGACTGTTTTTAAGCCAAAAGTTATATCTTAGTCAGTATTACAGGGTGGCCCAAAAGTAACGTCTCTTTACGGAGCAGTAGCGTTCTATCTGCTGAATTAATCGAGCCCCAAATCTTAGTTATGGTTATTTGTAGTTTTGTGCTCGAAATTGCGATGATTTGGAACACCGCAAAGCTCTCAGTTACTGTTACAGGGTAAAAGGTTTGAAAAATTTGAAGGGCAATGCCCATTCTTTTCTGTCGCAAAATGATCAGCGTATTGAAAACCAACAAACTTTTGCCATGTAACGAAGTTCCTACAACTGTCTAACCCAGTGAGTTATGCAAATTAATTAGTCTTCTTTTGCGGTGTCACTTGCTCCAGGGATGCGCCCACCATTTTCATCAATCGTTACAATGTCATTTGTGGTTCTTCAATACAATCTTCAATTTACGCAAGAACGAAATAAGTGCTGCAATTCAAACACTTAGAAACTCGTTCATTGTAACCGTAACCAGCAGCGCTGCTTTGTTTGAAATCATTGCGCAATCACAGCCGCATAACTTAAAAAAAAAAAAAACATATTTAAAGTTTTAGTACGATTGGTATGTGTATCATGTTTCTGATACTTTATTTTTTAAAATTTTTCTTTGCTCGTTAATGTAAGCCAAAAGCTTTTTCAAAACTGGAACTTACAAGAAAGAGGTACACTGCTGTTGGCTGTTGTTTAAATAGCATTATATATACTAAATATAAAAACATTATTAATTAACGTAATGTTAGTAGAAAGTCATAGAAAAGGAAGGGGTTTTGTTAAAATCTTTTCTGAAACCACTTTAGTTATATTTTTCTTCGTTTTGTTAAGAAAATTGCTTTTAGAAAGCTTATATTTATCAGTGATCGAGCAAAAAAAAAAAAAAAAAAACAATAAATAACGCACATTTGTTTAGATATATAAGTAAATAATACATTTTGGAAAGTTTTTTATGTCATGGTACTTAATCGTTTTGTTATTGCTGTCAAAAATATAGCATTCAGCTGTCCTAAAAGCTTTCCGAACATAAAATCGCAGTATACCCTGATAGAAAAATATCGAATAAAATATTTAAAATTCAGGGCTGATAGTTTGATGCTTATGAAATGATCTTCTTTAAGCTATACAAGAAAGTCACGTTTTCATTCCTTCATGAAGAAAATCGCTTCTGAAAAATATCAAGGAGAAAAATCACTGGTGAAGTTTTCCATGGCTGTACTCAGTTGGATTGTTGTCATAAGACATTTTATCGTATCAACCTAAAAGCGCTTCAATCGCCTTGAGTGCATCTATAAAATATTCTTTATAAAAATTTATAAAAAAAAATTTTTCGATGAATATATTGATGATGCAATATATGTACAGTCATGGAGGGGGAGGGGACGAAATACTCTTTCGTATTTGAAAGCTACTTGGACTAAGGAAGGCCGAAAAGTGTCCAGTCTTTGGGAATCATTGTCTAAACATAATTCTATAACAAAAATGGTGTTAATGGGTAGTATTCTTATTAAAATTTGAATGAAGTTAAAATTTTCAATAAAACTTGTCTTTTTTATCCCATGGGCGACAGTTAAGAGGGATGAAACAGGTATAACAAAAATATTTCTTACGGATTATTTTCTACTGCACCAACATTTTAAATTAGCAAACGATTAACTTAGACATTTTAACATGCTTAATATATCTGAACTAATTATATAAAGCTGTAGAGTTTGTTTGAACGCGCTAATCTTAGGAACTACTGGTTCGAATTGAAAAATTATTTTTGTTAGTTTTGATAATATGTTTTGGTAATGCTTAACATACAGGGAAAAGCTTTATCTTGACAAGGCTGAAGAACTTGGATCCCGTAACTGTCCCCTAACTGTCTTACTGGTAAGACTGTCATTTCAGGGGAATGAAGAAACGAAAAAGTGGTCGACAGCGAACGCTATCTACTGAACTTTAGGGTTAATCCACTGGAGTGAGGGTTACAATTTCAAGTATCCAAATATCACCAAACGGGCACTGGCTTCGTTCAAATGTAGCAGCAATTTTCACCCGTCATACCTTTACGGGCGATTTTCTAGCAATTAATGTTAGATTAATTTGATTATAGAGCATTGTATTGTCATCGGCTCTGATGTTACATACAAACTTTCAGAAGAATCTGATCACAGCAAGGGGGAGAAAGTTGCATTGCAGGATTCCACCCGAATAGACAAGAACCAAAAGTTAATAAAGACATGGTAAAAAAAAAAAGACAGCAAAACGTCAAAAATCCGAAACAGGGCAAATTCGAACGCACACTCATGAGTAATGATCCGTAATAATCTGTTCGACAATTGCCAAGGAGCAGATACATTTCGTAAAATAGGTAATTGTATACAATGAATAAAGAAATGAATCTAAATATATAGATAAACTAAATGGTGTACTATTATATTTACCATCAAAATGGTTCGAATTTCCCCACATGGGACATCAGAATAAGCAAAAAAAAAAGGAAGTTTGACAGGGAAAAGTTTTAGACCAAAAAAAAAAGGTTATTTCCAGAAGAAGCAATGGAAGCTATCAGTCTCTCAATAAGGAATATGTAGAGCTGAATATTTTGCATTAATTCAACTTTATTTGTGTGAAATCGGTGTACTTTGCAAAAGTTCATACAATTTTCTTAGTTTAATTATCATATAATAGTGCATCACAGAGTATATAAAGAACTATAAATACTTTCCACTTATGTTCAGTAAGCAATGAGAGTTAATTTTTCGAAAATTTTGTAAAAATATATTTACATATTGCAGCGTTATTATTATATGTTTCGCACCTCCATATTGTACAAACATTTTATTTGATTAAATGGCACACTAGTCCCCTAAACGGTATTTTCATGTTTAATTTCGAACTGTCTACGGTTCCTATTGGTTCGGTTCTTTGATAATGTACTGGTATATTTTTTCAAAATGATGTAAACTTGATGTAACCTACGCATAGCAGGTTAGTTTAAATGTAAGCAAGGATTAAAAAAAACACTTCATTTACTGACAACTAAGGAAATCATAAGCTTTACATACTCTATTATAATTTTCTCCCATTCGTTTTATGAATCAATAAAGTTTATGCTAATCCTTTGGCGATTCCTCTAATAAGATGCAATCGTTCATGCATATTGCTCTTTGAGTAATCTTCGTAATGTTCCATGAGCAGCAAGAACACAAGGTCAGATTCCTGTATGATAAGCCTTCATTTGATTGATTACTCGAACAGGTGTAACCAGTAGAAAAATAAGACCGTTTACTTCAGCATTTACACTTTCCCGCTCACAACATCTGTTTTAAACATATTGTTAAGTACGTGGTTGAGCGTGCATCGTTTATACGAAATTCATTATTGAGTGAAAATTTTAAACTTTAAGTTATCTCTTATGCTTTTGTCGCATTTCAGTTGGGATGAATGAGTTACGATAGATTTAAACATTGTAACTTTATATGTTTTCATTGTTTTGCTACTGAGTGCCAATTTGGTGCTACTGAGTACCAAATAATTAGCTTCTTATTGCTCAATCAAATTCATCGTTAGTTTACTGAAAAAAAAATATGAACAGTATCTGTCTCATAGAATTTCAATTCCTCTTTTACTGACATGTTTTATACTTCATCCATATAAGTAGTAGGATTAAATGTGTATTCACTTTTTGTTTCATTGAGCCGATATTTATCAGATTTTACCTAAGCGAAAGAGAACAGCAAGATATCTCGCACACTCATAAATCTGTAAGCAGGACAGATTTTTTCAAAACATACGATTAGTACGTCCATGTATAAAACGCCATTACAAGTTCCAAGTAAAAACATTGTCACTAAAGGAAGGAAGCTTGTTTTTGCTTCTTCCCGTTAAGAGCTTGACATTGTTTCATTTCTAAATTCTACAGCATCTTACTTGAATATACGTGTATACCCTTATTTCCAAATGTTAATTTACACATTATATCTAAAAAATATGCATGTGCATTCAAATATTTTTTTTAGAGTTTTGTTACGCCAAAATTATGCATGCAATGCATTCTAATCCTGCATGGCAATGATTGGTAATAGCAATCTCATAAGGGTGAGTCTTTGATACCATCTTAAACGAAGACGTTGTTAAGGTGCATCAGCATGATGGTGACGATAATGGCCATTAGATAATTTACTTATACGACGAGATATAAAGACGGATATCTGCTATTTTAATAGAGGATTCGGCATAGATAACGGTAAATGGTTTTGTTGTTACAATGTGTTGAACAAGGTTTCATCATGCCTCATGTGGTGGTCACACGCGTATGTAGTGGAGTTTATTTCATTAGAAAAACACTCATATTTTTGAGTAACTGACTAGCTATTCATGTGTTTTTCTTAAGTTTAAGTGTGCGTTATTACTCAAATTTCCCCTAAAAGGGTGCGAAACTCATGGAAAATAGTGCAAACACTTTGTTAATGTCAGCATTCAAAATCTTCTTTCTGTATAGTCTCGGATATAATTCCGGACATGACCAACCGAAGCGCTGAGCAAGATCATTTGCCGCACTGTTTGATCTCACGGTTTTTATAACAAATCCCCTAGCCCGAGGAAATGAAAGAATCAACTTTTTCAACAGGATTTCTGCCACTGTGGTAGAATCAGCATAGAGGGGACCAACTTCTCCTGCGCCATTGCAGCTGATTTTAATTGAACCGAAACCCACACATACTCCCTCTTTGAATGCCACATATGTACGACTGTCTACCTCTTCGCAGTTGAGTCTGATGGCAAGATCCAGCCTGTAACCGATTATCTTGAAAAAGTATTCGAACATCAGAGAGAGGTCAGATTCTCTCGGTAACCTGATCTCGAATTCCTTTAACCGGTTAGACGGTATGGTATCCAATTTTAAGCTGTCTGCACTCATGTAAAACAAGCAAACCCATTTGTTTTTCACAATAGAATATCCACAAGTATCCCTGAAAAAAGGCACCATTTCTGGCATGGCGTTTAAAGCAGCATTTCGGGAACCAATGTGGTCATTGCAGGCATTCAAAACCTGGAAATGTTAGAAAAACTGTAAAAGATGAAATTTTATTTTTTTGAAAGCTATTCAAAAGAGTTATTCAAAAGAATTTGCACAGCAATTGACATTTAACAATGGTAAGTAAATTGAAGAAAAAAAATTATTTGATTTATGTACAAAGTGACAAGAAATAACTTGGACACACTTTATACATTATAGTTTTAATTCTAATGAAAATATTACGACCAAACTTCCAAATATATATGAATACAGTATCCCGTTTAATGTACTTACAAATTTTCATAGTGTCTACCTTCAGACTTAGTACAGAGCTTTAAACGTCTCACAAAGTTTACGGCTGTAAGCCGAGATTCACCTACTTAGATGTTATCATATTCTTTGCATAAGAATTTCTTTAGGGAAACCAAACTTTTATGAGGTTTGTCACTCACCCTTGTCTCTACGGCCTTCTTTCATTGTTGGAATGGTCTCAACGACAATAATCTGTAATAGTTTGAGATGGGGTTTTAGCTAGTGAGAAAACGTCACTTGTTTTTGTTGATCAAGGGGTAAAGACTATTCAAAAAAGATATCGGAAACTCATTTTTGAAAGATGTTGTCTTACTGTGGTCGCCAAAGTTCTTTGGAAACAAAAGATGGACTTTTTAACAGGACTCCACTCCTACACCTACACAGAGCTAAAGGCACGTAAGATTGGTCAACACACATTTTCCAAACTTCATTGGAGCTCAAGAATGGTCACCGTATCCCCCAGATTTGAACCCAATGGATTATTATGTTTGATTTATCTAGGAGACAAGGGTGTGTGCTAAAGCAGTGGGGGGAGCCGTTTGCTAAAACACTCATAACTCGCGAACTATTTGAGATAAAACACTGAAAAAAGTGGCAATCGACGCAACAAAACAAGGGCTTCATAAAAGCTAAATATGATTATGGAACTATTTTTGTTGATTTCTGAGTAAAATTCCATTTTTCGTAAACAAGCAAAATTTTTGAATAAAATGCGCAAAACAAACTTTTTTTGACCAAAATAAATTCCAATTCAAAATTGTTTGATTTTTTTTTTTCAAATAAAGTCCTAAATATCATTATTCAGTTTGTTAAAACTGTTTAAATACTGTTAACGCGCCGAAAAACAAAATGACAGTAGACAGCTCGAACACGATTTGCAGTATAGTTCAGGATCTGAAGGGGTTTTTAAGCATACATGGAAGACCTGACGCAAAATTATTTCTGATTAATGTCACAGGCACTATAGTGATTATGAAACCACATGTCGTCGCCCCCCTGGGTGGTCGACAACCCCGAGGGAGGGGAGAAAGCAGTGGGGGGGGAGCCGTTTGCTATAGCACTCATAATTCGCCAACTATTTGAAATAAAACACTGAAAAAAGTGGCAATCGACGCAGCAGAACAAGGGCTTCATAAAAGCTAAATATGACTATGATCATATCTTTGTTAGTTTCCGAATAAAATTCTATTTTTCGCAAACAAGTAAAAATTTTGAATAAAATACGCATTTTTTTTTTTCAAACTATCAAAATTATTTAACTGTTTCGGAAACCAATAAAATCCGAAACACATGCACGTACCTACTCAAGTTAGTCCAGGATCTGAAGGGGGTTGAGCATGCATGGAAAGGCTGACGCAATATTATTTCTGATTATTGTTACAGGCACGATGATGATTATGAAACCACATGTAGTCGCCCCCCTGGGTGGTCGACAACCCCGGGGGAGGGGGAAAGCAGTGGGGGGAGCCGTTTTCTAAAACACTCATAACTCGCGAACTGTTTGAGATAAAATACTAAAAAAATGGCAATCGAAGCAACAAAACAAGTGCTTCATAAAAGCTAAATATGATTATGGACCTATCTTTGTTGGTTTCTGAGTAAAATTCCATTTTTCGCAAACAAGCAAAAATTTTGAATAAAATGTGCAAAACAAACTTTTTTTGACCAAAATAAATTCCAAATCAAAATTGCTTGATTTTTTTTTCAAATTAAGTCCTAAATATCATTATTCAGTTTGTTAAAACTATTTAAGTACTGTTAACGCTTTGAAAAACAAAAGGACAGTAGCAAGCTCAAACACTATTCCTAGTATAGTTCACGATCTGAAGGGGGGTTTTGAGCATGCATGAAAGACCTGACGCAAATTTTTTTCTGATTATTGTTACAGGCACTATAGTGATTACGAAAACACATGTCGTCGTCCCCCTTGGCGGTCGACATCCCCGGGGGAGGGGGAAAGCAGATGGGGAACGCCGCTTACTAAAACACTCATAACTCGCGAACCGTAGGAGATAAAGCACTAAAAATGTGACAAAAGATGCAACAGAAGAAGGGCTTGAAAAACCTAAATATGTTTATAGTTCTATCTTTGTTGGTTTATAAGTAAAATTCCTTTTTTAACAGCCGTGCAAAAATTTTGAATAAAATACGAAAAGCTTTTTTTTTTAAAGATAAGTTCTTTTTTAAAATTCTTTAACCGTTTAGGGAATCAATAAAATCTGAAACTTCATCATTCAGTTTGTTTAAAACTACTTAATTATTACCAACGTGAGCGTTGAAAAGCGAAATAGAAAATGCAAGCACTGTCTAAGTTAGCGCATTGAATAAAACGGCAGTATGCTAAGGAGAAAAAAGTAGCCTTATTATCCCTATGACGAACTATTCATTCTTCATTTTACAAACTTATTCTAATTGCAAAGTATTCCATTATGGCTTTAATTTTGTTATATACTGCTTTAAATTTGAAAGGAACTAGGGAATTAGGCCCACAGTAATTTCAATTCAAATATAATTTTAATTTTTTTCTATTAATTTATATTTTCAATTTGCACAAAAAAGTATTGCGGGTATTGTTTTGCGGATATTGTTTTTTATAATTTACCGAACAAAGAACAGTGATACAAGAAATAATACGTTCTAAAAAAATATAAAAAATGAGAAGCATCTTTGAGCTTTTATGAAAACGAATATAAATATAAAATTATACACTAGAGTTCTAAAAAAACTAATTAAATAAAATTAGTAAAATAATGCGTATTAAAAAATAATTGCAGAATATCAATATGCATATATAAAGCATTAATATATCAGAAATTCTGAAAGCTGGATCATACTCTTTTTTGTTGACTTGTAATTGTTTTGTTGAATCGTTCTCCTCCGAGTATTTTGTAGTTTATGGGTTTTTGTTTTAGCCTTAATAGCACAGTATTTACAGCAAGATGAATTATTAATAAAACATTTACAATATTATTTAGAGTTCTTGCCTGCGCAGGGTGGAATTAAAAATCTGGTAACACTGGCTGCATCATAAGGTGTGGGACTTTATTGTTTTATTTTCATCCAAGTGAAACCCAAACGTGGTTACACCTAAAGGCACTGCTAAGGTACAGGGGAATTGATTCAATAGTACAGTTGAGCAATACTTCTTAGCACATGTTGGAAAGAATTGCAGGAGCATGGTAGAGAGCTGATATTATATTTATTTCTGATGGAAATGATAAGAAATTATCGCATTAACAAGAAATACCTATTTTCTTGACAATTTTTTTATAATAGCTTCTAACAGTTGAACTTCTGAAGCACTCAGATATTGTTTTAATGCTAACTCTAATGTGCAAAAAATAGTTTCCGACTTTTTCGGTAAAGTGAAAGCATACTTTTTTGTTCCTATTTTACTTGTTGAATCGCAGTCGGAAAATGCATCAAAAGCTTGTAAAATTTTAGATGTTTTTTCCGTAAGTGCTCCTGAAGATAGATGCCATCCTAAAGCTCTTTTCCTTTCCACAACACCAGCACATGAAATGGCAACCTCTGTCCTTTAGCAAAGATTGCCAATAAGAATTCATTAGTTTCTGATCTATAAACTATTAGTTACCTTTTCCCCTATTTTGCACTGAATCATATGCATGAAGATAGATTCTGTTGCGTGCTTCGTCCTGGTTGAACTCGGGCATTTCAGAGAAATTTATTACTTGACTCTCAGATTTTAAATAATATTCATTTTCGTTTTCAGTGTTACCAGACACCAGAAGCTGATTGGATGCAGGAACGGATATGTTACATATTACATACTCTGAAATGTACTTTTAAAGGTTCTTATTATTTTCAGGAATGGCTATGACGCAAAACCACTGGTTTGGTACCTAGTGATTTTTTTTACAAGCGAAGAAGACTTTCCTGAACGTCTGGTATGTACCCATCATGTTTAAGATCCACTCGTGTAGTTTGACTATCGGAGAGAAAATTTTATTGTTTTTTATTTGGAGACCTGCAAAATCTTTGGTGCATTTGAAAGTTGTGTTTGGGACATTATGGACCAGAGTCATTCCATCGATGACTTGAACTTGGTTCTTAAAATAGGGTGCTTCTTCTAGCGTTTTGCTGCAAGAAGTATCATTTTCAATTACATTCACGAAATCGGACCTCTCGCTTTGCTCGAGGCCTTCGAGATAGGAAGGCCATCCAACTAGCAAATGACGTCATCGTTCGTCGATCCACAATGATATTGGGAAGTGAGCGCTTTGATTAGTATTTTGGTTTAATTAAACTATTTGGTTTATTTATGATTGTCTTCTACTATTTTAGTAGTATTAAAACTTATACTTTTTCGTTTGAAAACATAAAAAGGAACCAATAATCATACATTAAAAAATACACTGAGCTTAATTCATAGTATTTCACATAAAACATTTATAAGTCTTACAAAGTATTCAAATAACTAAACACGATTTTATTTTTCATTCTTGTAAAAACAAAGTGATAAATAAACAATTTTATTTTTCATCTGAAATTTTTTTTTACACTAATCGCATTTTAACTACTCGTATATTGTATTGAAACATTGAGTCTTAAGAAGTATTCAAATAAATAAATGAACTTTCATTTTACAATTACATCAAAACAAAAAATAATTTTACCATTTTATTTGAATAAGAATAAAATGAAATTTTAAAATATAAATAAACATTTTTACTAAAGTAAACGAGAAACATAACTGCAATATGTTTCAAAGACATAACATCAAATTAAAATACATAATACCAGATTATTAATGTTGACTTAGCTTAGCAAATTTATGCTTTTAAAAAGACATGAATGTTTGGGTGCCATCTCCCAAAGTAAACGGTGCCTTACCTCCTTCAATTATGAAAACTTCAAGAAAAATACCCCATAAACATCTCCCCCATCTCCCTTAAAATTTCAAGGGCACAGTTATTTATAACTATAGCCGTTGAAAAGCTATCATTATTATGAGACTATGATTCCTACCCCTCCCCCCTTCGGTGGGCACTCTCGAAAAGTTACACAGGAATTCAACTTGAAAAACGTTAATTAAAGAATGAATTATACAACATCATGAATACTGTATATGTTGTACATCAAAAAAAAAATGTATTCAATATCAAAGCAGCCTTTTTTTTTATTTGGAATCTGGCTACTTTTCCCTTTTCAGCTTTTTCTGCTGCTAATGATTCTTGTATAGGGGGGGAGGGGCTTTAATAGTTCATCATTTTAGGCTTTTGAAAAATTATTTTAAAGAGCATTAATTGATGACAAAGTAACCTTTTTCAAAAAACTTCTCATAGTATGACCATTTTATCAACTTTCTTCAATACTTAAAACTTCATATATGTTAAATTTAAATCAACATTTTGCTGAGTAGGCTCTTTTAGGAATTCAGTGTGACATTTTTGTGACAGGGGGAAGGGAGAGGATAACAAGAAGTGTGACATCATGCGTTGTTTATAACAATATGCTCATGTTGAACAGCGTTACATGTAACAAGGAGGGGGGGGGGGAATTGTTCAAAATTTTGCAACATCCTTTATGGACAGCCCCTTAATTCAATTTATGTTACAGTTTCAGAGTTCCTGAAAGCTTTTTAACAGAAAACCCCAAGGAGTTCAAAAATTATATAGTTCAAGACATTTTGCCTTTTTTAAGCATAACAAACAAGCATAGAGCATTTGGCAAAAACACGTTGTATCCACTGCTAAAAAGTAATTTTTCGCAAGCCCAGAAATCATGAATACCGCTAACTCAACCACAATTTGTACATAAATATCATAAAACTTAAAGACAACAGTGCCAAAAAAAAAAACATATTTTTTTTAATTTGCGCACAGAACCAGCTTGTTTGAATAACATTGCAGGGGCGTAGTTGGGGGGAAATGTTTGAGTATCGAACCCACCACCTCAGGCGTTCAAAGCTAATCTTCTTACCTCAGAACTACGGAAGCCCATCAAGGAATGTTTTTTGATCAAAATAACACATGCTAGCGTATGAAACAATTTAATCGAAACCGAAAATATAAGATTAGTTCAGTTAAAAGCCTGTTTCAATAAACTTGTTTACATATTAACTGAATATCAACACCAAGTTACGTTGCTTCTGATAGCAACAAGTATATTCGCGGAAAATTTTGACACATGTATATTGTCAGCTTGGAAAATCCATTTCGAATAAATGCGTGTACAAGGTTGAAAAAATAAAGAAATAAAAAGTTGCAAGTTAACCGTTTCAAATATTAAAGCAGTATGCTGAAATTACAAATTACAGACAAAGATATCAGAAAGGAAACTGACAATTGTTTGTGTAATGGAGGAAAAGTTAAGTAACCTTAACTGCATGAAGCATAAAATGTTAATTTATTTATCTGAGAAAAGTACTTACCACCGAACTTTAAAATTTATTCCATGAGGCGCCCGATTTTTTTCTTCTCATGCAGGTTGTTCGGTAGCGCAAATCGCTGACTCCCTTTCACTCAGCAGACACTCAGATACTTACAAGACTTATTATATATATATATATATATATATATATATATATATATATATATATATATATATATATATATATTAATTGCCTCTACATTCCGGTACGTTTAAAGGATGAGATAAATCCAACAGTATTGTGTTCAAGAATGTGCATCCGAAGTTACATATTTCCTATTTCATCTATTTCAACCAGAGAAAGTAGCACTACTGTGTGCCTGCAAACTGCACTGCTTTCAAAGTTTCGCGCCAAGTTCAAAGATCGACGACTGGTGGCGTAACGAAGCGGGGGAGAGAGGAGTTGTCTGGCCTGTTATCACGTGGGTCTCGCTTTGCTTCAGTGAACCATTCGTATGAACCTAACCTAGCATTGGGCTTATTGTATGGGAATGATTTTTAGATTTACTAACATCACTTTTGAGCTAACGTTTCCCAGGTTTTTTTTTTTTTTTTTTTTTTTGGTTTTATTTTGCTGTTTTGCAGTTGCTATTAAAGACATTGCCATTTCAGGATTTCTCTGGATAAGAGACTATTCACATTTTCCTTAACGTTCCACTGAAATTTTGATGCTGCTTATTTGGCAATAGCCTCTCTCACTATGTTTCATAACTCAGGTGTAAAATCTGCTAAAGGGTTATCCTGATAGTTTATCCTTTCCGTAATTACTTCGTACTTGCAAACTTGCATGTTTTAATTTTTTTAAAAGTGCCATTGTGACCCATACGATGCAACTATAA
Source organism: Uloborus diversus (assembly GCF_026930045.1). Classification (NCBI taxonomy): domain Eukaryota; kingdom Metazoa; phylum Arthropoda; class Arachnida; order Araneae; family Uloboridae; genus Uloborus; species Uloborus diversus. The sequence continues at coordinate 97,245,343 of NC_072731.1, read as the reverse complement.
TGCGTTAAAGGTTAAATAATTAAATAATTACTTAACTGGGACATTGTTTTGATAATATTACGAAATAAAACTGCCAAAACAGGAGAGCCACAAAATTTACTTTGGTTTATGTCGAGTCTTCAAGGTACATTCCGCAAACTTTTTTTTTTTTTGTGTGAATTACCTCAAATGCTTTTTAACCGACGAAAAAACGGAGGAGGTTCTCAATTCGACACGTATATATATTTTTTTTTTTTTAATGTATGACCACGCATAACTTTTTACAGAACAGTCTGATTTTGATAATTCTTTTTTTATTGGAAAGGGTATACCCCGAAGGTGGTCCCATAAAAATTTTGAAAAAAAAATCCTAACCTAAGAGTGGGAATGGGGGTTGATTTGTTGTTCACTCACAGATTTTTAATGTATGACCACACATAACTTTTTACAAAATAGTCCGATTTTGATAATTCTTTTTTTATTGGAAAGGTTATACCCTGAAGTTGGTCTCATATAAATTTGAAGAAAAAATTCCTACCCTAAGGGTGGGAAAAGGGGGAGATTTGTTGTTCACTCACAAATTTTTTTATATATGACCACACATAACTTTTTACAGAATAGTCCGATTTAAAATATTCTTTTTTTTTATTGGAAAGGGTATAGCCTGAAATTGTTCCTATATAAATTTGAGGGAAAAAATCCTACCCTAAGGGTGGGGAAAGGGGGGCGATTAGTAGTTCACTCTAAGATTTTTTGATGCTGAATTGGGTATAACAAAAAAAAAAAAACTCACGATGAATGAGATGCAGACTTGTATGTCTCTCGTGTGTACTGTCTTGAGCAGGTAAACGACAGTATCTGCAGAAATGAGTTTTCGAGATATTTGAAGAATTGTGCGCTGGATTCAGTACTATCAAATGGGAAATGTTGGAATTATATTTCTTTTAGCGGAAACCAAATAAGTTAGTTTGTACAACAAAGCTAACGTACAAACAATGATGACAAAATGCAAAAAAAAAAAAAAAAAAAAAAAGATAAAATTGCAGTTATAGCCCTTTACCTGCACACGGCAGTGTAGACCTCTCAATCTCTGGTACTTGTGATTAGGGTTAGTTTTCAGTGCCAGTCATCAAACATTTTTTATATTCAGGATTTGTATGAAAAAATGGGGCGAAGTTTAGTGATGGTGACATACTATTTTTAACCGACGAAAAAACGGAGGAGGTTCTCAAGTCGACACGTATATATATATATTTTTTTTAATGTATGACCACACATAACTTTTCACAGAATAGTCCGATTTTGGATATTCTTTTTTTATTAGAAAGGGTATAGCCTGAAGTAATTCCCCTATAAGTTTGAGGGGAAAATTCCTACCCTAAGGGGGGGAGAGGGGGTGATTAGCTCCAAGATTTTTTGATTCTGAGTTGGATATTACAAAAAAAAAAAAAAAAGCTCACAATGAATGAGCTTCAGACCTGTATGTCTCTCGTGTGTACTGCCGTGGGCAGGTAAGCGGCAGTATCTGCAGAAATGAGTTTTCGAGATATTTGAAGAAATGTGTGTTGGATTCAGTAGTATTAACAATAAGAAAATGTTGGAGTTATATATTTTTTTCAGCGGAAACCAAATAAGTTAGTTTGTACAACAAAGCTAACGTAGATGAGAAAATGCAAAAAAATGAAAAAAAAAATGCAGTTACTGGCTTTGACCTGCCCACGGCAGTGTAGACCTCTCAATCTCTGGTATTTGTAATTAGGATTAGTTTTTTAACTGACGAAAAAACGGAGGAGGTTCTCAAGTCGACCCGTATATATAAGTTCTTTTTTTTCATGTATGACCAGGCATTACTTTTCACAGGTTCGTCCGATTTTGATAGTTCTTTTTTCATTGGAAAGAATTTTCCCATAAGTTGTTCCCATATAAATTTGGAAAAATATTTCCTATCCTAAAGGATGGAAAACAGGGGTGAGTTATTGTTCACTCAAAGGTTTTTTACTTTTTTTCGTGTAAGACGACGCATAACTTTTACAGAATAGTCTGATTTCGATAATTGTTTTTTTATTGGAAAGAGTATACCTAGAATTTGGTCCCAAGTAAATTTGGAAAAATTCCTTATCTAAAGGTGAGATATTAGGAGTGATTTATTGTTCGCTCACAGATTTTTTATCACTGAGTTGTGTATTACAAAAAAAAAAAAAAAAAAACAACTCACGATGAATGAGCTTTAGATTTGTCAGTCTCTTGATTTAGAGCTCTCAGTCTCTGCATTTCTGCTAAAGCTCGTTCATCGTGAGGTTTGTGTAGTAACTTATTTGGCTCTAGATCAGATGAAACAATACCCTCAAGTGTTTTTACTCTACTCAGTGCCACATATGCCTGTCCTTTAGCAAACAGTTTCTTTCCGAGGTCTATTACAGCTTTATCAAGGGTCGTACCTTGCAATTTGTGTACCGTGACGGCCCAGCATAGAATTATTGGCAACATCCTGTGCTCAATGTCACCATAACCTTTCGTTCCTTGAAAAGTTGCAACCACTGGAGGTATGGCGACACAACCATCGCTATCTTTTAGTCTGCTTCCTATGCTTTCATCGTCAAACTTAACTAATATGCAGTCCGGTAATTCTCCTTCTTCTAGTTGATCCCTACGTATTGATGACCATTTTATTTTTTTTAAAATACCCATTGCACCATTGACGAGGCCGTCAGATACTGATATGTTACGTCTCAACATCACACGAGATTCGGCAGCAAGTTTTACCTCTGATAAAAGTCCACCACAATTGTTCACATCTTTCGGGACAACATTATCTGGAGGTTTCTTTCCATAGGTAGCAATTTCACGAGACTCATCTATGGAACGGATTGTATAGACACGACGTCCTCAATTTCATTTGAAACTCGCTCTCTTATCAGATCTAAACGATGAGCGCGTTGCTCTTCACTCTCATTTGAAAGTCGCTCTCTTATCAGATCTAAACGATGAGCGTGTTGCTCTTCACTCTCATTTGAAAGTCGCTCTCTTATATCTAAACGACGAGCGCGCTGCTTATCACCTTCTTGCAATAAACTATCGTTATTGTAGCTTCTCATTCTCGACAGTCGTTCCTCGCGCTGACCTAAACTCTCCTGTGAACGTGTTAATGTAATTCTCTTTCTGTTTGCTTCCAACCTTTTTTCTTTCTCATTAATAGATTCTTCTAAACATCTTTTCCTCATCCGAGCAGCATTTTTTGCAGGCCTACCCATGTTAGTATATAAAGCCTGCTTTTTTAAAATTATTTATGTAACACAACAGATAATTGTTAAAATACGATTATATATATATATATATATATATATATATATATATATATATATATATATATATATATATATATATATATATATATATATATATATATATATATATATATATATATATATATATATATGTTAATAGCTAAAGTAAGGTAGGTAGCTATTTTAAAAGTAATCAAAAATATAAGCATACAGATTATAGCCACATTAGTAGCTTATAGCCACAAAAAATTATAAAAAAAAAAACTTTTTAACAAAAAAATTGAACCGCCGAAAAAACTGAAAAGCAAAAAATAATAAACCATTTTAATTGAACCTTAATAACTAAGTTCTTAAACTGATGTAAGTATACCTAAGTATATATTTTTGTAATAATTTAGAGTTTTTAATTAACCTTAATAACTCAGTTCTTAAATTAATGTAAGTATACCTAAGTAGTTTTGAGTCGGTGCCAAACAATAAATAAACAAAAATCCCTAAATTACCTAAATTTAAAGAAATAACCAAATAAAATTAGCAATGTAATGTGAAATGTCCGGCGATAAACATAAATGTTTCAAAAAATGCTCCCTCCACACGCCATCATTAAATCATGAATACTAGTAGATCGTATACAACGAAAGGTACCTCTCGTTGGAGCTTTGAAACCTTTGGGACCTCGCACGAGAGAGACAAACAACCAGTGAGAAAAATCTTCAGGATCATGTATGCAATTAACGGCTACAGTTGTTATGCCATACTTACGCTGAATAATACTATGACCCACAAAACCATTTATTTGAGCTTTTAACAAGATGAGAAATCCTTCTTCAGTATGATGAACAATGATATAAACATTTTGACTGTTGTATATGAGGCAAAAGCTCAGTTGCAGCCAAATAGTCGACACGTGCTTCTTCGAGACCACTCGACGACGTTCGGGTTTAACTTCGTGAACGCTCGGCATTTTCCGGCGAAGGGGCGTGTCGCCATATGCCACCGCTGCGCCTCACGCTTTACAAAAATAATTAATTTGCTTGTTTGGCACCGACTCAAAACTACTTAGGTATACTTACATTAATTTAAGAACTGAGTTATTAAGGTTAATTAAAAACTCTAAATTATTACAAAAATATATACTTTGGTATACTTACATCAGTTTAAAAACTTAGTTATTAAGGTTTAATTAAAATGGTTTATTATTTTTTGCTTTTCAGTTTTTTCGGCGGTTCAATTTTTTTGTTAAAAAGTTTTTTTGAGCTTGCTTTTATTTCACTTTTCAACGCTTTGATAATAATTAAGTAATTTTAAACAAACTGGATAATGATGTTTCGGATTTTATTGGTTTCCGAAACAGTTAAAAAATTTTGATAGTTCGAAAAAAAAATGCGTATTTTATTCAAAATTTTTGCTTGTTTGCGAAAAATGGAATTTTACTCAGAAACCAACAAAGATAGGTCCATAATCATATTTAGCTTTTTTGAAGCCCTTGTTTTGTTGCTTCGATTGCCACTTTTTTCAGTATTTTATCTCAAACAGTTCGCGAGTTATGAGTGTTTTAGAAAACGGCTCCCCCCCCCCCACTGCTTTCCCCCCTCCCCCGGGGTTGTCGACCACCCAGGGGGGCGACGACATGTGGTTTCATAATCACCATCGTTCCTGTAACAATAATCAGAAATAATATTGCGTCAGCCTTTCCATGCATGCTCAACCCTCTTCAGATCCTGGACCAACTTGAGTAGGCACGTGCATGCATGTATCTGATGCATACATGTATCTACTCATATATGAACGTGTTTACTAATGCTTACACGACACGTATATTTTCTTATATATACACGTATATATAAGAATTTATTGTATCTATTGTTCCCATAAGTTGAAAACCTACGATTTTATGACCACTTTATCCCACCAGACCCTCTTATGTATTTAGACTAAATTTCCATTTAGAACTCTTCTCTTATATCGTTATAAAAAATAGATTAGCTACTATTTTTCTGACAAAACAATCCGGAGAGCGTTATGTGTGAGTGTATTGAAAACACAAGCTCCTCTCCTTTTACTATTTAATCCATATAATATGTTAAATGCAAATAGAAGAACTCTTCTTTTATTTTGTTATAATAATATAGTTAGCTACTATTTTTATAACAGAGCAACCTAGAGTCCATTATGAGTGAGTGGGTGCAAAACAAGATCCCCCATTACATCTTCTAGATATAAGGCTGCACATTATCTACTTACTTGATTGTGCCATCAAGCCAGATTGTGCCATATATATATATATATATATATATATATATATATATATATATATATATATATATATATATATATATATATATATATATATATATATATATATATATATATATATATATATATATAATATATATATATATATATATATATATATATATATATAAAGAAACACTATCATATATTGTATTTATAATCTGGACAAGTCAACCAAAATGAACTTTACTAAAAATGAACTTCACTACTCAGTTCAATAGGCGCCACAGGCTGCTCTATGATACTGGTAGACAACACATTTGATAGCAATATAAGGATTGAACAAGGAAGAAAAGTTCTTTTAAAAGAAGGAAAGAATGAAAAAATCCCAAAATACCCTGGGGCCTCATCAGGGGGTACTCCCCAAGTGTAGGGAAAAACCATGAGATGTTTCGTGAGTGCTGCTGGCGAAATTGCCTAAAAAAGCAGCACTAGTCCCCGACATCTCACAAAACAAGCAACTGGGGTACTGAAAGTCCAGAATATCAGCATGACATGAAATACAAACATTGAACCTTTTACAAACGAAAAATACAAGTTTTATCTAAAGAAAATAGAACAATATTTAAGCTACAAGATTTATATAAAGAAAATAGAACAATATTTAAACCACAAGAGAAACAAAATTCATACCTGAACTCAAAATCAAAAGAAAGAACGTACAACCATCAAATTCATGGAACAGAACATTCAAGGAACTGACAATTGACTATCGCTAGTCCTCCACAAGCTTGCAAATGAAATACTTCGTAAGATGCTCCGGATATTGGTTTTCAGTTAGGGTAGCAGTTAAAATTCGAATCGCTGTTTTCAGATTTGTTTTATTATTGCATATTTTTTTATATCTAATAATTTGTGAAATGATTATATTTTTGAACACTTTTCTACTGACACAACTGTGAATATGAATTAAAGAATACACTTTAAAATCAAAATCCTGACGTTTATCATACACAGCTATACTGGGAACTTTATTATTCAGTTGAATATTGAGATCAAGGAAATTAACTGACGCATCCTTATTTGTTTGTTTCAGCAGTAGTTCATTTGGGCAAATTTCTTTGTGTAAATTGTGAAAATCATTGTTATTAAAAATAATAATGTCATCAATATATCTAAATACTTCTATATTGATGTTTATTAAAAAAATAGATTCATGAAAATGCAAAAATATGTTTGCAAATGCACTAGAAAAAGATGTGCCCATCGGTATTCCATTGATCTGTCTGTAGAAATTGGAACCATTGTATAAGTAATTTTCAAAAATACAAAATTTAACAAGGTTAATCCAAGAGTGTTTTTTCTAAATTGATGTGTTTTTCATATCTGTCGAAAAGTCTATTTGAAACAGTCAGGAAAGTCATACAAAATTAAGCATACCACATGGCCCGTCGCGTGGGTTAACAAGAGGCCCTGCAGTCGATTTAAATGTGGGATCGCCTTCGGTTAAAAAGTTACCACATAAGAATATAAATTTGGATCAGAATAATACACAGTATTACAGGCAAAACTTTGACATCATTTGTACTTTGCCTTTGAAAATCTATAGAACTTCCAAGACATGCATCCAAGGCTTCAGATTAATGACGGAGCTGAAGTTAGCTTTTGTAAAAGTTACAACAATTTTTATGCAATCGAATGCTTGACTTGTAACTTACATTATAATGGACAGACGGGAAATAAATTAAACATAAGGATCAATGGACACAGATCGGATATTAAGAACGATAGAAGACAAAATAAAAAAGATGTTGAATTAGAACATTTCCAGGATCACAACTTTAATAACATCAAAATAACAGTGCTTGAAGTGGAAAGTGACTTAAAAGAAAGACTAAAATTGGAAAGTTGGCACATAGGCAGATTTAATAGTGTTTACCCATACGGGCTTAACAGTTCCTTTTACAGTAACAACTCTTCCAGTTCACAATGCGTGTACAAGAAATTCATTTTCAACAGAACAAAAAGAAGGGGCTGTAGGGGGAGAGGTAAAAATAAGCTGGATATGCAAATACTTGATACCATTAAAGATGTTAACTACGAAGAATTTAAGCTAACAAATCTAAAACTAATTAAAACTGCGATATTATCCTCAAAAAACAGAGCACTGAAATACTTCATTAAACATCATTTGGATGAGTTTAAATTTAATAACAAGACTGTAAATGATACCTTAATAGACTTTATAAAGTATAAATTAAATGCAGATGAACTTTGTCAATTTAAAACACCGACTAATTTGCCAGTGGAAAATTTTGTAATATCTTTTAAAAACAGAAGATTTGACTATATTAATTTCTCTAAGATCTTTGAAAAATGTAAAGGAAGTTTCCCACCTAAGTATAAATGTAATATACGTAAGGACTTCAGGTATGAAAAGAATTGAAAAAAGCTTACTTGCTATTATAGTTTTTACAGTAAGAATATTGATCAAATAAAGGAAACGGACTGTATCTGCAATGAAAACATCTTTGAAAACTATATTGATAAGGATCATGGGCATATTATAACAGGAGATTTGGAAATAATTCAAGATAATCATTAAAAAACTTGATGGAAAAGGGTTTAAAATATCGACCGCAGAGTCACATAAGTAAAAGAACGATCAAAAACGTATTTTGCAAAGAATTGGATATTTTCATATTAAAACTTGCTTATAAATACAATTGGATAACTGAAGGCTTTTTATAATGAAAGAAAAATATTTTGGATGAATTCAGTTATTGTTATAATCTTCAGGAGATTCAGAACAAAAACATAATTGATAAAAAACTTAAAAAAAGAATAGAGGACCTAAAAAATAGTTTTATTATAACCACAGTTGATAAAGCGGCAAATAATTTTGCCATCATGTGCAAATTTTTTTATAAACTTATGCTTCAGAAGGAATATACAAATATTAATACATACAAAAAAGTCACAGAAGCTGAGTCCAGTTTAAAGAAAAGAATTCTAGCCTTCGACAAAATTCTAAACACACGACATCTCAATTTCAATTTTCCTTTCCTTTTTATAACGGTTATATTTCATAAAAATCCAATAAAGTTCAGATCCGTTACTAGTGGAACATACTCCTACAATAATCAAGCAGGTTACATTTTTTTCAAAAAATTAAAAAATATCTTGGCCAAAATCGCAGAAGAACAAAGTTTTATAATTCTGAATAACCAGAAAGTTCTAGATTTCACAAACAGTGGTAAATACCATATTTATAGTATTAATACTTTTGACTTTGAAAATCTTTTCACTAACATTCCCCACAAACTCATAATCGATGTTTCAAATAGACTTTTCGACAGATATGAAAAACACATCAATTTAGAAAAACACTCTTCTATTAACCTTGTTAAATTTTGTATTTTTGAAAATTCCTTATACAATGGTTTCAATTTCTGCAGACAGATCAATGGAATACCGATGGGCACATCTTTTTCTAGTGCATTTGCAAACCTATTTTTGCATTTTCATGAATCTATTTTTTTAATAAACAACAATATAGAAACATTTAGATATATTGATGACATTATTATTTTTAATAACAATGATTTTCACAATTCACACAAAGAAATTTACCCAAATGAACTACTGCTGAAACAAACAAATAAGGATGCGTCAGTTAATTTCCTTGATCTCAATATTCAACTGAATAATAAAGTTCCCAGTATAGCTGTGTATGATAAACGTCAGGATTTTGATTTTAAAGTGTATTCTTTAATTCATTTTCACACTTGTGTCAGTAGAAAAGAGTTCAAAAATATAATCATTAAACAAATTATTAGACATAAAAAAATATGCAATAATAAAACAAATCTGAAAACAGCGATTCGAATTTTAACTGCTACCCTAACTGAAAACCAATATCCGGAGCATCTTACGAAGATTTTATTTGCAAGCTTATGGAGGACTAGCGATAGTCAATTGTCAGTTCCTTGAATGTTCTGTTCCATGAATTTGATGGTTGTACGTTCTTTCTTTTGATTTTGAGTTCAGGTATGAATTTTGTTTCTCTTGTGGTTTAAATATTGTTCTATTTTCTTTATATAAATCTTGTAGCTTAAATATTTTTCTATTTTCTTTAGATAAAACTTGTATTTTTCGTTTGTAAAAGGTTCAATGTTTGTATTTCATGTCATGCTGATATTCTGGACTTTCAGTACCCCAGTTACTTGTTTTGTGGGATAACGGGGACTAGTGCTGCTTTTTTAGGCAATTTCGGCAGCAGCACTCACGAAACATCTCATGGTTTTTCCCTACCCTTGGGGAGTACCCCCTGATGAGGCCCCAGGGTATTTTGGGATTTTTTTATTTTTTCCTTCTTTTAAAAGAACTTTTCTTTCTTGTTCAATCCTTATATTGCTATCAAATATATATATATATATATATATATATATATATATATATATATATATATATATATATATATATATATATATATATATATATATACATATATATATATATATATATATATATATATATATATATATATATATATATATATATATATATATATATATATATACACATACACACACACACACATATATATATATATATATATATATATATATATATGCTGTTCAAAACAATTAGGGGAGCATATGGTTTTAACAAACTTACTCAAAGATGTGTACTAATAAGTAACATAAAATGAATCATCCATCATTTAAAGTCTACCAGAAAAGGGAAGAAGGAAGCTTTACAGTCGACTCCCGCTATAACGCGATTCGACTTACGCGGAACTGCTATAACGCAATTTTTCCATCGGTAAATAATTTTAGACCTAACACGAATTCCTCTCCCACAACACAAAAATTTTCATAGGGGAATCGCGGTGTCAGAGTATCAGCTTTGTTATTGACTACTAAAAATGTTTTTGTTTTTTTCTTGAATATATCTTCATCCCTTTAGCATCACATTGCGAAAGTTCCCACATTTTACTAGTCTGAACATAGTTTTATTTGTGTATGCAAATAAAACTCTGCATTTGCAATTTTTATTTTATTAAATGCGAAAGTTGATGAAATGTAATGATACCTAAGAGCAGTTTTCCATCTGAAGTTTGTGAAGATTGAAAGAAGAAGATAAAGTTTTTTCTGCCTATATAGAAAACTAAAGGTTCTCGATGTGCTTGAACAACTAAAAAATGCGTCGAAAGTACGCAATAATTAGGTGTAAGTGAATCTTCCACTGGAACAGTTAAAAGTGATGAAAAGGAAATCCGTTAAATGTCGCCGAGTAGTGTCTAAATGCAAAAATTTTGAAAATGAAATCTGCTCTTGTATTGAGAATTAAAGAAACCAGATGTGTTGCTATAGATGGAAACGTTATAAATGAACTAGCGAAGCAACTGTATTTTAAAATATATTATAACAATTTGATCACGCAGCATAAATCCATCAACATCTTAATTTTTTAAAATTACAAATATCAGTGCTGTATCTACTGCACAGCATTAGTATAGTACATCATTTTATTATTACTACATACTGTACGTACCATACTGGTTTATTTCATGTCTCTCTTTCCCGTTGATCACTGATTTTGTGCATCGCAATAGTCTTTTATGTCGATTAGAACAGCTTTTTTTTTTAAATATACAAATAAAATTCAGTTATTTTTGTAAAAAATCGGTAATGTATAATGAAGAAATGGTTTAAAACACTTTGTGTGTTAGGTGCTGTTAACAAGTGTCTAAAATAATTAGGTTCGTTTTCAAAAAATTTACAAATGCCCTTTTTCACAACGCGAAATTTCAACTTACGCGAGGGGTCTTAGAACGCATCCCTCGCGTAAGTCGGGATTCGACGGTATATGCAAATCAGTGTTCATGACGTCAAAAACCAGAAAAAAGGAGATAAGGGATAAGAAATCGGTATGTTGCAGAAACGTCTATTTTATTGCCGGAACTGTGAAATTCGATTGCGCAGTATTTTTTTTAGACAAGTTTACTTGAGAATGTCTCAACTACGTGATTTACCGGAATCCATGATATGGCGTGTTATAGGCAGACTGGAATCCGGGCAAAGATAACGTAGTGTGGCGGAAGCTATTGGGGTCACCAGAAGTGTTGATGCAAGGCTGTTGAATCGATTCCAAGAGACAGGAAATGTTAGACGTCGACTAGGGCGAGGTCGGCCACACGCCACTACAGCAACTGATGAGCGGTTTATACTGGTAACAGCCCGTCGAAACAGAACACAGAATGCTACGCAGCTGCAAAGACAGTTGCTCTTGGCAACAGGACGATGAGTGTTCAGCCAAACAGTACGTAATCGGCTTCATTAGGGAGGGCTCTACGCACGTAGGCCAATGGTCTGCATTCGGTTGACCCCACGCCTCCGTGCGGCCCCAAGAAGATGGGCTGCGGAACATCGAGATTGGGAGCAACATGATTGGAGCCCAGTGCGATTTACAGACGATTCAGTCCCTACTCATTCTGGAGTGTGACAAACAACGGGTTTTGGTATAGATAAACAGGAGCACTCAAAATAATTCCGCATCTATTCGTGAAAGGTCATAATACAGATGAGTAGGTTGGATGGCATGGGGTGGAATCAGCATAGGCGGACGTACCGACCTGCATATCATTCGGAATGGCACTTCGACGGGCCGAAGGTATGCAGATGAGATACTGCGACCTCATGTCATCCCTTACGCTAGAGCCATTGGAGTGTCCTTTGTTTTCCAGGATGATAATGTCTAAGCTCTTAGAGCTCGTCTGGTGGAGAACATGCTTGAAGTTTAAACAATACAGCGTATGGAATGGCAAGCGGGTTCTCCTGACCTGAATCCGATCGTGCATGTTTTGGACATGCTCGGACGGCGCATTGCTGCGCGACCAAGACCGCCTGTTACTTTCGAGACTTGGAGATTGCACTTCTTGAGGAGTGGAACAGTATTCCCCAAAACCAGATAGATAACCTCATCGCATCCATAGCAAACAGGTGTGCAATATTCTTAGCTGTTCGGGAAGACCTTACGCCCTATTAAAACTCATGCATCATGTGTAACTAGTACTTTTTTTTATCGTTTACATGAAACCAAATTGTTGCCCTAAATCATCTTTTTATGTTTATTCCATATATTCAAAGAATTAAAGCTTTATTCCAAATTTTTTCTGTCTTTTTTCTATATTGCGCATTAATACTTGTGTACTGTACATTGTATACCAATACGTGGCTATCTCGCATGGTTTTCTTCACTTTACTGCTAGCTCCCCTAATTGTTTTGAGCAGTGTGTATATACAGCCTGAGTAAAAACTCTAAGGCCAGTAAACAAATTTTGAGAAAACGGAAAAATGAAATTAAAAAGATTTTAATATTATTGAGTTATTAATTATTAATGTTCATTTGTAAGAAATAACGTAATAGACAGGTTTGTGAAGTATGCAACTACCAGAAAAACAGTGATGTATTCAAAGTTAGTATTTCAGCCTGAGTAAAAACTTTAAGGACGCTAGTATTTTTTAAAAGCTACATGTACATTAGGGTGGAGTGAAAAAACGAAATTGAGAAATATGTTTAGCCTGTATGTGGAAAAGTTACCTCTTACCAAGCCTATTTTTCATACAAAATTTCTGCTAAATCAAACAACATCTTTAGCTGCCCATTTGAGGTTCAATTTCAAGAATTTAGATCCATTTTTCACCAAAACTCGCGAAAATGAGCTCATAAAATTTAATTATCTCCCATTTGAATCTAATGTATAGTTAGTTGAATGACCTTGGTAATTGTGAAATGGATTTCAAATGTGCATCAAGAGCGCACGTTGCATATGGTGTCTCAGCTCTGGTTTGTCGTTTCAACGGGGTTTTTTCTTCTAGTTTGTTGTCTTTCTTATTTAAAATGTTCTATTTAAATTCAAACTATTAGGGTATAACTTCAAATGTAAATGAAAAGACTGATTTTACACATAAGCAGTTTGAAAAGGAAAAAAAAAAACACACAATTACAAGTCAAGATTTTTCCTCACCAAAGTAAATGAGATAGATACGTTATCTATTAAATTGTAAAAGTTTTCACTTGCAATAATACGTGCTAAGTTAGGTTTAATATAATTGAGTATACTCTAATAACATATTCTGTTGAAACTTTCTCGTTCTCTGATGGGTATTTTCTTGAAATATGTAACCGAAAAGATCTATTAGCTTTCATTTGCCTTCTGCAATGACTATATTCTTTCCTAACAAACTGATTGAAATACATCCATTCGAAATTATGTTCCGAATTTCGTAGACATACCATTGATCTGTACAATGTCAACATAATCATCTTTCCACATTATTCTAGTTTGTCCCCAATTTCTAAACAATATCCCTTTGGCCCAGCTGTTTTTCCACTCTAATGTTACAGTATCTGGTGTTCTGGTAATTCATTTGTATGTAACTAACAAATAAACCACTGCAAGGAACGTCCGATGTAAATCTCAATTAACCTTATAACTCCCTTTTCAAAAAACATGTATTGATCACTGTTTGCACTTAACCCATAGCTCGTAACTAAGAAACATCAATATTTTTCTTTCAAAATGCTGTTATACTTATCTTAATCTTATGAGAGCTACCAGACACAGAAGGGTACGGTACATCATATTTTGATACAGGTTACTATAGTAAAGTAAAACAACTTGGTCTTATGTTGTCTTTCTAACTTTATTTTTTCAGTCCTTAATTTGAATCAAAGTATTGCCTCTTCGACCGTCAAAGTACAACATATTCTGCTGAAGAGTGTTATTCTTCATTTTTCTTTTCAAGTCAATGTTTGTTTTTTTTTTTTTTTTTTGAGCAATCATGATTGCTTCTTTCTTTTATTTGACTGTTTTTGACGTTCCTTTGATTTTTCCCACCAGCACCCTCCGCAGCATCACCGTCGACCGGCTCCTCACCCTCACCCATGCTGCACCTCTAGCGAAAACCGTCTCCAGGTTTCGTCAATATCCTACACTTACACGCATACATACACGCACCTACACACATATACATACACCTACACACATACACAAACACACAACTACCCACACACTCATGCCTGCACACAGACACAAACACATATGCCTACACACACATACACATACCCCCCACACACAACTACCCACACAGTCATGCCTGCACACAGACACAAACACACATGCCTACACACACACACATACCCCCACACACAAACACACACGCTTACATACACACACACACTCGTGATTGCGAAAAACATAATTTGAATTCAAGATGACAAAATTCAAATTATTTTTTTTTCTTTCTTTTTTTTTCTTCTTCTTTACCTTATGATTTTGCTACAATCGACTACCTTGGCTTAATCGTCTTTGTTAATTATTCCCATATCTTTTAATGCAGTATTTATAATAATTGAGGCTGATCTATCGGACCTGGGCAGATACAGACTACCAGACTACCACATTAAGGAGAGAATCATGCTGAAAATTGAACCCCTCCCCCGCACACACACATACACACACATATGAACGATCCTACGGTCTGGGATACGAACAATTTCTGAAACTGCTTGGGTGTCAAGAGAAAGCATCAAGTCGGCCAGGAATAAGGCACTTAGTTGGGCACAAACGTTAGTAATTAATCTCACAAGCAATAAAAAGGAGAAATATTTCAGATATTTAATTTAAAAATTATAAATGGAAAAAATTACTGAAATAGTTTTTTTTTCCTTTCAAGTATTGTTTACATCTAAAAATAATGTCTTCATTTACATTTGAAGTAATAATTCAGAGTTAAAAAAGAATGCAGTCATTGCAGAAGGCTAACGACAGCTAATAGATCTTTTTGGTTATACATTTCAAGAAAATGCCCATCAGAGAACTTGAAAGTTTCAACAGAACATGTTATTATAGTACACATACTCTATAAAATAAAACCTAATTCATCGTGTATTATTGGAAGTGAATACTTTTACAGTGTAGTAGAATAACTTATAGAATGGAATAGAGTAACGTAGGGAAATCATTACATTGGTCAATTCTAGCCAACAATAGAAAACGCGTGAGAGAGTTGGCTGAGTCCTCAAGAGCTATAAAGGGGATAAATGGCTGAACTCGGTAACTATGTTTAAGAATTCAAGATTACTATATTTAAATGGAATTCAGCTGCTTAACGCTTATCTCATTTACTTTGGCGAGGAAAAATCTTACTTTTGTGACTTACATTTGTGTTTTTTTTTTTTTTCTTTTCAAACGGTTTATATGTAAAAACAGTCTTTTCATTTACATTTGAACTTATAACTTAATAGTTTGAAATAATTTAAGCTAAATAGAACATTTTAAATAAGAAAGACAGCAAACTGGAACAAAGAATCCAGTTGATAGCGGTGAACGCAAGGAAAGGACAAACCAGAGCTGAGACAGCATATGCGATGTGCGCTCTTGATGCACATTTGAAGGCCATTTCGCAATTACCTAGGTCATTCAACTAACTATACATTAAGTATTTAATTCTCCAGAGTTTAATTTCAACTATTCGTAGATTCAATGGTAGATAAATATATTTTATCTGCTCATTTTCGCGAGTTTGGTGAAAAATGAGGCTAAATACTTAAAATTGAACCTCAAATAGGCAGCTAAAGATATTGCTTGATTTAGCTGAAATTTTGCATGATAAATGGGCTTGGTAAGAGGCAACTTTTCCACATACATATTTCTCAATTTCGGTTTATTCACTCCACTCTAATGTACATTTACTGTAATAAATATCACAGCAGTTAATAAGAGTGTGGAAACCTTTCAACTTGTAACTTTTTCATTAATTTCTTCTAAGTTTTGGCGCTGTTTGTGAAGATGTCGAACGGTAAGAAGTTATCTGGTCATGAATGAGTGCAGACTGAAACTTTTTCTTCACCGGAGATGAGTAGCTGTGCTTTTGCGAAAAAATAAGAAGATCGAAGACTGCATTTGCATTCAATATTTTTTTAAGATTGAAAGAGGAACACTTGGTGGAAGACCTAGATCTTTGTCCTCAAGTTATGAAAGAAGAGTTTGAAAACTTTCATCAACTAGAAAGTACTCAACCAGGAAACTTATTCAGACGACAGGCTAAAATTTTGTCAAAAGACGATACATAACAAAATTAGAAGGTGTGAAAGTTTTATTCGTGCAGTAAAATTGGCTAAGCCTCACACAAAATAGAGCGTTTGAACTTTAGCCAGAAAGTCATGACCTAGGATAACCATTGGATAAAAGTAATTTTTTCTAATAAAAAGAAGTGGAATTTGAAGTACCAGATGAATGGAAGTACTATTGGCACGATTTACGAGAAGTAAAAAAAATATTCTCAAAGCGCCAATTAGGTGGAGGCTCTGTCATAACTTGGGGGTGCTTTGTTTACAATGGTATGGATCCAGTTGCGCTTGTTCCAGGTAAAATGAATACAGAAGCAAAACAAAATGTACTTGCAAGTCATCTTTTACTAAATGCTGAGTTTATTGTTGTAAAACATGGGAAATATCAGCAAGACAATGTTGTATCTATCCATTCGAGTAACAGTACAAAAAATTGTTTCCAAGTAAACAATGTTGAAACTTTGAAAGGGCCAGCTAAGTCTCCAGATCTAAAACCAATCGAGATCTCATTAGGCGAGATCATAGCAAGACAATTTTATGCAAATGGGAGACATTTTACTTCATCAATAGAGCTGAAATCTATTGTCGAAGATGAATGATATAAAATAGATCCCGAACTTTGTCAAAAACTTGTTTCACTTATGAAAACAAGAATATTTCAAGTAATTCGAAGAAGTTACTCCTACATAAGCTTATAAATGTTTCTATGTTTTCTCCCTGTGCTTTTTTCTATGCTGGCCTTAAAGATTTTACTCAGGCTCAAATGCTGATATATATATATATATATATATATATATATATATATATATATATATATATATATATATATATATATATATATATATATATATATATATATATATATATATATATATATATATATATATATATATATATATACATATATATATATATAAAGAGAGAGAGATACATTTTCTATCAGTTGAAAGTAACACATGCTAATCAGAAGCCAAAAACCTACGGATGGACGAAATATGGTGACTTTACCCTATATATGCATAAATAGGCAACTTTTCCTCACTATAGTGATTATATTTTTAAAATTTCGTTCTTCCTTTCCACCCTAATGGATAAGGAAGAAAATTTTGTATAAAAAGCCTAGGAATTTAGTATCATTACCTTGCGCCCAATTCCTTGTCCACGATATTCTCTTTTCACATAGTAAGAACCAACAAAAGCTAAATCATTATGATGGAAGACAGCAGAACAAATACCCAAAACTTCTCCTGAAATAGAATAGAATATGAATCTAATGATCTTAAGAGCAAATACTCAATATAGACATGCATTTATAGCTCAGTAAATTTAGGCCAAAAATAGGGTCGGTGCACCACAAATTTATAATTGGCTGAATTTTTCAGGATTAGTTCCTGAACATGTGTAGAACGAATCCTGAAAAGTCCTTAAGTTCCCATGTGAGCTTCTATCCAAAATGGCGGATCAAAGATGGCCACCTAGTACTTTTTGTTTTCCTTTAACTCGATCAAAAATGAAAATTACTCCATCCTGAAAAAAAATGTAGGCTCTAGAGTAATATTGTTTCGATAGATAACTTAAAATAACCAATAAAAAATTTCTAACATTTGTTTTGACGCCGAAAACTGAAATTTTTGAGTTCTATGTAACATGCAACAGAACACATAAGACACTAAAATAAATATATTTATATATATTTTTGGGGTATTTTTTAAAAAATATTTTCCTTTATATATTAGTCAATAGTTGTTATTTTTCAATTTCAAAAAATGCTATGTTGTTTGAATTGGTGCTTGTGTTTTATCGACATTTCCCCATAAAAAACTATGAACATATGATCTGAAATTTTTGTTTTTTGTCAAAAATGCAAAATTTTAGGTGTAAAAATTCAATGCTGATCTGTTTAACTCTTTAAAACTTCCACAAATCGTTAAGTGACTCCAAATTCCTTTTGTAATATTAAGTGAATTAAAAAAAAAAACAATGTTCCAAATTTCAGCTTTTTAGCCTCAGTAGTATTGACTGTGCTACTTTATGTATATATAAAATATATATAGATGTATATAGATAGAGAGAAAATACTGCATTAGAATTTTATTTTTTCATTTTACCCCACGGAAAAAAAATCAAAAACTTTGAACTTTTTTTTTCCTTGTTCGAATATACAAATTCTATGTCAAAAAGAAAATGATAATAATAATGTTTCAATGCAAGCTTTACAAAAAAAAAAAATAAATAAAAATAATAAAAATAAAATAACAATTAAAAAAATCATTGTTCTTTCTTTATGTATTGTAATTTTCTAAAAGAATTTTCAATTTGTTTGTTTCGAAAAAGGTAAGTTATCCTAATTTTTCCTCAATGACCCACCTTCCCCTACTTTCAAACAGACTTTAAATTATTTATTTGGATAATAAATAATCTATAAAATAGAATTGTGCTAAATATTTCTTTAGAATTTCGATCAAAATTGCTATTTAAAATAAAAAATAAAACAAAGTTTTCCTCTTACCAGCATCAGAAACTGCTACATAAAAGCCATATGGATCAACTTCAAGCCATGTAGATAGACTCTGCGGTGTATGGTGTAATCCTGATTCTCGCCAAAGATCCAGAACTTGGGGAATATCCGCTATGCCCATGTGTCGAACAGTACAGGCAATGTCAGTCATGTCCGCTGTTTTCAGTTTTAGTTCCAAAACGAACTACATGGAGCTGTGATATTACATAAACCTGCAACATCAATTTAAATGGAAGTTTTAAATTTGAACACAACCGTTATTATTTTCATTAAAATACAAAGTTTTAAGCTTTGTTTAATGAAGTCCGTTTAATCTGTAAAAAAGCATTTATCTAAACTGCTATTAAATTTCTTTCAAAAGTTTTTTTTTTTCATTGCAATGCGAAATTGAATATGTCAAGGAAGGAAAAACCTCGAATAGTTTTTTTTTTTTATTATTTGTTAATTGTAAGTGTTCCAAAAGCTTTCTTTAACGCTTTCCTTAAAAAAGGGTTAAAAGCGTGCTGAACTAAATATATCGTCGTCTCAGAGCAACAGTAGGATACCTAGTGTTATTACTAGGATCAAATGTCATAGTATTGCTCTGATGTGACGATATGATCTGAGTAGTGTTCTTAGAAGCGTTTTGAAAACTGTTCCAAAAAATTTTTCTAAAAAAGAAGAGAAGCGTCCATATTCAAAAAGTGCTTTCAACGGCATTCTAAAGGAAATAGGCTAAAAGTGCAAAAATTACTTTTCAAAAATGGCATCATCGAAAAAGGGAGACGTATTCGTGTTCAAAGAGTGAACAAAAAACGTTTGATTATTTGAAGTGTATCACCAAGTCATACGTAGGAACTTCTAACCCTCTTTATCTAAGAAACCAACAGCAATAGGGCCTCCTAAAGCCCTGAATCGCAGAATAAGTAGCGACACGTCCGCCATCTTGGGACCAAACGATGTTTTTTTTTTCCTATGCCTGCTATGGTGACGTAGCTTGTTTTGCTTCTTGACAGTGGTTTGGCATTAATTCCATGTTGATCCGCACTTAAGAAACACCACAATCATGGAGCAAAACGGCTACTTCATAATAGTAGATATAGAAAGAAACCGGCCACTAGCCCGAAGATGGCGGACGTACTACAATCGAGGGGTTCAGAGCCTTCATGGCTCAGTGGAAGATGCTTTGTGTCGAATGCCGGAGGTATGTAAATCTTTCTTGCGTTGTCTTATATGGAAAAAAAATAACGAGGTTCAACCTCGCGAGGCAATGGCACTCAATATTTCCGTAATGTTTATACTCTATGGGCACGTCAACAACAACAACAACAAACCCAACTAAAATTGTATTTTGATACCAAGAAATTGAAAACATTGTACAGACTCTGGATATATTCTTTATATTTGCTCTCAAGAAATTGGAGAAATGTTATAGATGAAAATCAAAACATTTTTTCCCGTAGACATAGCATAGACGAATGTTGTTGATTCATTAACTGAACCAAAATAGTCATTCCACGTCAATTGACCTAATTTTTCAAATCGTCCCGCTTGACCATCCCCGGTTTGGATGAAATTTTATAGAGGCGTGGAGATGCCTTTGAAACTAACCTATGCAAATTTTCAGCTTCCTAGATCCAAATCCTGAGGATCTAAAATTTCCGAAAAATGTGATCCAAAATGGCGGATAAGTTTTTTTGTGCCAAATTGCCAAGTTTAGACTAAGCTAACAGGAAATTTTATCATACTGGAAACCTGAAATTTTAGGCACTTAAAGTACTTTTGGCCGTTAATATATTCAAGTATTTTTGTGAATTTGAGCTTGTTAGATTTTGTGTCGCATGCGTGCGAAGTTGTGAAAAAGAGCGATGGGGAAAATTTTTCTTGGATTTTATGATGCCATAAAGTATGAACAAAAATTATTCAAAGAGTCATGTTTCGTGATTCCAGTGTGAAAATAGTTGTTTTTAATGGGTTACAGTTGCAGAGCTTAAATATCTATTTTCGAAAAGATATTGACATCCAAAATGACTGTCAAAACCGTTCAAGTGAAAAATAGCCTATTTTGAAAGCGCTATAGCTCAAGTTTGTCACCTCGCATCTTCTTTTCGTTAAAGCCTTTAGAAAGAACATATTTCGTTCCTTTCAAAGTAGGTTTTTTCTTTGATGGTGTTCTTTCTTTTAAGTATTACCAAATGAGCTTAAAATTCTGTCTGTCGTAACAAATTGCAATGTTTAAGAGCAGGTTGAGGAAAATTGTATCACACTGGAAGCCTGAAATTTTACGGGCTTTAAGTACTTTTGGTTGTCAATACGTTCTAGTATTTTTATGAGTTTGAGTTCATTAACTTTTATGTAGCATGCATTCAAAGTCGCTAGAAAAACGCAGTGGAGAAACTTTTTCCTGGATTTTAAAATGTCATAAATTTTAAACAAAAATGATTCAAACGCTTGTACTTTGTAATTCTATTGTCAATATACATGTTTTTAATGGATTATAGTTGCAGAAGCCTAAATATTGATGTTATAAAAGATATTGGCATCCAAAGTGGCTGTCAAAATCGTTAACATGAAAAATAGCCTATTTTTAATGCGCTGTAAGTCAAGTTTGTCACTTTGCATCTTCTTTTCGTTGGTACCATTAGAAAGAACATATTTTTTCCTATAAAAATAATTTATTTTTACTATGGTGTTCTTTCAGATAAGCGTAAAACGTGAGCATAAAATATTATTTGCCGTTAGCGAGAAAATCTCCTTCTACAATAAAGAACAGCGAATTCCGTGGAAGCCGACTAAAAGTTATTTTTGAACACACTTAGTTATTTCAAATCAGGCACTTGAACAGATAACTCAGAGAAAAGTACATTAGGACACAATCAAGGACAAACACTACGGTGCGCGTAGTCGTATGTCACAACCAGCCCTGAGCAAATGTAACTTATAGCCCAAACGCCAAAATCGAACTACAAGGTTTAACAGAAAAAAAATCGACCAAGAACAATGGATAAACGCAAACTGGTCATACAAAGAAAGAGTTAGGGAACAATATTTACTGCAACACACAGCTTTGATTTATTAAAAAACGTTAAGGACTAATATTAGCAGAAAATAAAAATATTATAAACATGTAGTTTTGACACACAGTATACCCTTCTCTTTCTTTTCTACAAAAGCACTACTATCACTGGTGCGTACTACGGGAAGGCCGTTGGTGGCATGACCACTTGTTTATTTTCAATTTTACTATAGTGTTTTGTTTGTTTTTTTTTTTTTCTAACCTTGGTTGCCACTGTAACAACCTACCCTTGTAACACCCTGCCCCAGTGTCTCCCCCTACCGTGTGCATGTATAAAAATGTCTAAGGAACTTAACTTTCTTCAATACTTTTTGATGTCATTTATTTTTGAAATAATCAAAACAGTTATTAAAAAGATCACTAAAAACATCCAATGATGTTTTTAGTGATCTTTTTCACTAAAAACATACTTTAACTTTCAAAATGTAAGTTCTTTTTTTCTTCTTTTTCTTTTTTTTTTCCAACATTTGTTAATTATTTGCAATTTTTATAATTAGTAAAACCTTGCAAAAAAAAATTGTTACTCCTAAAAAGGAGCCTGATACGCTTTTAAGCGAAAGATTACCTAGATATAATGGCTTTTATGTATACAATGGCTCAAATTTATATTAAAATTGAAACCTTTATCCAAATTAACTCATTATTTAAAACTAATACAAGTTCCCAGAGAACCGAAATTCGGAGGGGGCCGGGGACTTGTGAACATTCGGGACATGGATTGAAAATTTGTGACTGTCCCCAAGGACTCGGGAGAGTCGGTCACATTATTTTTTCCTATTTCTAACTCAATATTTAAGTTACTATACGAATATTTGTTTAATTTATGTAAATTAGTTTATTCAAATATACTATTTATTGTTTTAAATACCAAAAATTGAAACTACGGAATAAAAACCAAATTTAAAGAAATAAATATACATTAACCAATCTTATTTTCCGCAAAAACCCAGAGAGTTTTTGTTTATGGTCCTAGGTGGGTGGGATGGGCCGTACATGCGAACTTTCTTGAAAAAGTTCATTTTAATGGAGTTTGCAACATTTCTTTTCGATAGAGACAACCAGGATTTATTTCATAATCAATCCTAAAACTGTATACAAAAACAACTTACCTTTCGTTTCCATTAAATTAAAGATGTTAAAGATATAAACAATGTATTTCAACGTGATCAACGTTGATACTTCGTTTTCAAGCAGTATTTTTCCAACTGCAAAATTTTCACATGAACGACTCTTTTTCCAGAGAAACAAACAGAACTTTTCAAAAGAACAAAGAGCCATAACTCTTTGGTAAATCTTAAAGCAATTCTTATCTTGAGGACATTCCTTATGTAACACTTTTCGTGGCAATTTTTATTCGAATATCCGCAGAATGCGAACAATGAATGAAACAGCAAAGAAAGAAGCGGTGCTCCATGGCTTTCAGTTTCTCGGTCGCATGTAAAAACATGATTTGCTTGTAAGATTCTATTGGTTATGAAAGCGAAGAAGATAACTTTGTAATGTTTTTGCAGCGATGAAAGAAAATCAGGAAAAAAATATAGCCGATATTGAAGTATTAGTAACTAAAGCAACTTTTCATGAGTTAAAACCAAAATTATTTTAAGCATAAATTTAAATATATTTTTAATCCTGTTCTGCCGTGGGCAAGTATAGAGCAATGCTGCAAATTTTTCTTTTTTTTTACATTTTTCTCATCTATTTTATAGGTTTGTTGTAGAAGCTTGCTTAATTGGCTTCCGCTGAAAAAAGGACGAAAAAAGCGTTTATTTCCAACATTTCCCTATTGTTAGTAATAAATCTAAAACGCGTTTATTCAAATACTAGAAAATCGCCCATCAAGTATGACGGGTGAAAATTGCTTCTACATTTGCACGAAGCCATTGCCTGTTTGGTGATATTTTGATACTTGAAATTGAAACCCTAACGTCAGTGGATTAACCCTTAACTCCAGGAGATAGCGTTCATTGTGGACCATTTTTTCGTTTCTTTATTCTCCCAAAATGAGTCTTACCAGTAAAACAGTTAAGTTATCGGATCGAGTTCAGCCTTGTCACAATAAAGCCTTTCCCTGCATGTTAAACATTACCAAAACATATTATCAAATTATCATGCCGTGGCGTAGGTTTCATTGTTGAAACACGCGGGTTGAGCGATCATCGGGTATCATTTATACAATGAGGATCTTGAAAACTTATTTCTGCAGATGCTGTCGTTTGTTTGTCTACGGCAGTATTAGCTTTGTGATCAATGTTTGAACGTCTTATTTTACAACTTTAAGTCTTTAAACTTATTGTATTTAGGAAAATTCTCTTTGTGCTTAAATTAGAAGTAAGACTATTATTTATACCATTTTTATAGTCCAGCATACTATGCATTGGCATACTATTAACGCATAGCTGCCTGCTGATTTTAACAAAATCTACAATAGACATGATAGATGGCAGGCACGTGCAGTGGCCAAGTGAGCGCCCAAGCAGCTGTTATGTCCGATTGCCTTTCGTCATATACAGGGTGTCCAGCAAAGGACTCCCTGGTTTCAAAATTAAATATCTCGAAAACAAAGGACGATATTGGAATAAAATAAACGGTATTTTTATTGTGAAACCCATAAAAACCATGTACGGAAACTTGGAAATTAGTTTAAAAAAGTGCCAACAGGTGGCGCTGCATACTGTAATTGCAATAGAAGTCTCCATAAATAGTGCTGCGAAGAGGTTGGACGATAATTTCCAGCGTATATGTAAGCATATCTGAGAGACTAAACAACTGCTGAAACAACTAACCTCTTCGCAGCACTATTTATAGAGACTCCTATTGCAATTACATTGTGCAGTGCCACCTGTTGGCAGTTTTTAAAACTAATTTCCTAGTTCCTGTATATGATTTTTATGATTTCACAGTAAACATACCGTTTATTTTATTCCAATATCGTCCTTTGTTTCCGAGATATTTAATTTTGAAACCAGGAAGTCCTTTGCTGGACGCCCTGTAACTACTTCTGCTTTATAATATTTGCTTGTAGTATATCTGCGCTTTATGAGTAAAGCGTGTTAATGCTAACAAATGTCATGTTGAATAGAACATTTCTTATGCAAAAACAAATATGTAATACAAAAAACTAATTACAAAAATACTTTAGAAATGCATATTAGCAGCACGTTAAGAAAACAAATTATGGCTGAAACTGGAGACGAAAATATGCAGACTTATAAAATACTACAAAAATGCCACCAAATTTAGAGTTTTTAGAAGCAAATACGGCATTTAATTTAACGATTAATTTATAAATCAATTTCATTCTTCGTTCATTAGCAGGAAAATATACAATTACGGAATCAAAAACTTGTTGAATAACTTGTTTTTAAAATAGGAGGGGGGGTCTGGTAAAAATACTAGGTATGTATTTCTTATAATACAGTCGAACCTTGATATCTTGAAACTCTTGATGTCACGAAAAAAAAAATTTCCTCTGCATTTTCTATAAAAACCCCAATGAATTTTCCCTAGTTATCTCGAAATTTATTTTTCGAAACCCTTGATATATCAAAATTTTTGCACAAAAGAAAGTTTCAGTTGTCGTTTTTCTTAGGCAATTTCTGTAGTAAAAACAGTTCCAGGGACCAGTTTTCATCTATTCTTGGAAACTTTGATTAGGGGATTGAAGCAAGATAATAGGGAAGTGTTGGTATGAAAGGGGTGCTGTGTTTTCCCCAGAGTTTAGAATCTTTGTGCATTTCTCTCGAACATGATGTCCACTTTGAGAAAAGGGGGTTGATTTTTCGCCAGTCAGATTTCAAGTGAAAACGGAAAATGCGTTCCTCATTTTCATCATTCTGCTTTTTTAACTCCTACAAAATGGCTACTGAAAACTTTTTTGAATGTGGGGAGCGACTATTTGAAGATAAGGATTTTTAAATTTTTAAGTGAAAAACCAAGTTGAAGTTGTTGTTCATTTCAAAATCTCTTCCTGTGCACTTTCGACAGTTATAAAATTTCAAATCTAGTAAAATATTGAAGACTACTTTATTGATCGTAATTCAAAGTGGTCTCATATTACATATATAAATGCATATAGCGTACGTGTATGTAATTGTGAGAATTTCTAGTATAATTTTTTCAAAACCTTGATAACTCAAAAACTCGATATCTCGCATTTTTTCCCTGTCCCGAGAGATTTGAGATATCGAGGTTGTACTGTAATATCTAAAGCACGAGTGACAATTGGAGAGGGGCGGAGCCTATGTGGTTCTGACTCCAACATTGAAGTTTTTATTGGCGTGGTGCTTTAAAGCCTTTATTCTGCTTTGGAAGGTGAGCCTGCGCCACCGCTTTTGTGGGTAGGAAACCCTTCTAAAGTATTTGCATATTAAAATCAAAGATCAGAGTTCTGTGATAGAGAACAGCTATCTGCCATCTTGGAATAATAAATACTCCAACGACCGAAAGTCATTGCGTATTATTTACTAAAGTGACAGCAGCAAGTTGAAGCACGGTTAAAAAAAGACCACTTATTTTTTTCAAAGAGTTAAAAACATTTTCTGACAAATAAATTGTTTTGCCTTCGTGCCTCCTTATCGAGATATTAAGTTATAATGTCTGTTTTTTTTTTTTTTTTTTTTTTAAAGAAGAGCACCTGTTTTCACTGTTCGAATGTGACAGGACATCCCTCTAATAATCGTGTGAAAGGTGCCCTCCATTACTGACTGAACCTCGGTAAATTTGGCGACATCTCTTAAAACTTTGGTCGACTTTAAGACCTCAAATTTCAAAAACATAGGCATGAAGGCAAATGATTAAGTGACCAGAATTTTTTTTTTTTTTACTATACTATGTCGATAACTACTAATCATTATTTTTAAATTATTACACTATCTTGTGGTTTTCTGGTGGGAGTTTAACTACGATTGCGTTACTTATTGTTAAAATGGAATTGCACGTATTTTAACGTTCCAAAACAATACGAGTTCATCTACTGAGAAGGTTTTGTCGGAACATAGCCTCACTAGATGGCGCTATTATCAATTTATGACTTTTTTGTGTTACACCGATGCAACTCATGCATCCACCAATCAATGTAAACGTTTCAAAGTTTGTTTATTTTTGATTGGACGTAGCCTATTTTGACCGCAACAGGCGCCACAGGGAACCCCTGTATACACCAATCTATTGCAACGTAATGAAAACAGGGGTTCCCTGTAGCGCCCTCTTTGTTGCCATGAGTTTCAGCGATTGTCATGGCCAATAAGAATTTAGTCGGGTCATGGAATAAACATAAAAAAAAACATTGGTTGCCATTTTGAACATCGATAATTATTTCTTATTAAATAAATGTGCGAGCAATCTGCGAAATCCAATATGCGACCTAAGATAATTTGAAATTGATTAAATGTGTATTTCTGGCATTGTTTGTCTTCGGAAACTCCATTAAATCCAAGCCTATGAGTGATTAATTGCAGTTCTCCATCACCTGCGCGCATTTCCCAATAATAAGCTCAAATCAGGATCACTTATCAATGAAATCATGGCGAAGGTTTGAGAACGTTCAAGCAGATATAATGTTTTGGGAAACAATGTTTTATAATATCTGAGACTAATGAGAATTTTTCTAAACGCAAATGAATGATAATAATTTAACTTGGATCCAAAAATATACATTAATGTTTAAATTAGCTGCAAATTTGGTCTTATGTCCAATTATCGATGCATTTTTAGTTGTTTCTTTTTTTATTAAAGAGGAATATGTTTCATTATTATTAGTACTTATATTTGTTGTTTTATAATTTTTGGTGAAAAAAGTACGTCAGAATATTTTTAAAAAGTAAGTGGTCAAAGAAAATTTTAAATGGCATAACTAAATAAATATCTAAAAATTTAAAAATTGAAAAGATGGTTTTGAGGTGGGGAAAAAGTGTGTCTGTCGATCTGTCTGTCAGTTCGTCGGTCTGTCTTTCACTTCCGTAGACAATTTTTTGAGGAATAATCCGACATGAGAATTCTATTTTTGTTCAAAAGGTCTCGGCGAGAACACCTTATTTCCGCATTCCATTCTTTGATTGGAATAATTTTTCGTTGAATTTTGAAGAGTTCAAAAAAAACTTAACATCAACGAATGCACTGAAATTCAAGGCAAATATAGATCCCCTGTTTAAAGACGAATTTAATCAAACAAACTAGGAAAAAGCTTTTGAAAGAGATTTTTTTAATTTAGATATTTCAAATGAATTATGCTAATTTTAACTAAAAATCAGGGGCGCCGACTTGCAAAAATTATGGAGGGGGGGCGGAGCTGGACGTCTTCGGGGTCTAAGAGATTCACAAAGTCCCCACCCCCAAAACAAAGTTCAGACTTTTATGCCTTGAAAATGCCAGTTTGCATATTTTCTGATGTATATAATTTATACAAACCGGTAATATGTGACATGGCGTTTTCAAAGTAAAATAATTTAAAAATTGGAGTACAGAATTTCTGTTTTTATTTGAACATGTCACTTGTCCTAAGGGACAATTTTACACTTCTATTTTTCAATGAACCATGGAAGGCCGTAGATAGGCATTGTATAAGATATGGCACTTGACTTGCATGGCAAAGCAGCCCAGAAATATTTTCAAGTGGAAGAATTTCATGTATCTTATTCATGGCCCAGGGTCGTCACAAGGTACGATTTTGACTACCCCTCTTTTTTTTCAAACGAATAAATACAGGAAGAGAGGCAAATTTATTTTCTGATTAAGAATATGAGCTCAAAAATCACGAAAACTGCCAAACATAAATACAAAGGGAAAAAAATATAAAGGCTTGCTGCAAAAAAGAAGGGGACATTTTTCAACAAAAAATTTCAATGATGCAGTTTAATACCATGTTTGATGATATTAGGGAAAGTAGGCTCTCCCCTGGAAAAATTTCGGAAGAGGTATTCTTGAAAAAGCAACTGTATTCCATCTGTGATGATGTGAAAGGAAGGAATGGAATTCGGAACCTCCTTTGGAATCGAAATATAAGTTCCGAAAAACAATTTCAGACAATCTATGGTGATACTAAAGAGAGGGGAGGTTTAGGGGCTTACCCATGGAAGTGTCTTGAAACATTAGTTAAAAAAAAAGGATTTTGAGGCTGTACAATACAGTGCATATGTAAATTTCTTCATTTATACTTTTCCCGTGGCAACGCCTCTGGTATTGCAGTTTTATACTGCGGTCTCTGGGACGAGAAAAAGAAAAATGTAAGACTGCGGCGGCATGATGTATAGCCAAGCAGAACTAAACCAATAAACCAAGTAAAATTAAGATCGTGTCAGCCTCAGCTATTTTTCATTTTACAGAATACCAGCGACCAACATAGTGGTCCAGCAGCCGGAGGAAAGAATGGCAAAAACGTATAATAAAGCTGAGTGAAACAGATTACGTGGCCACTATAAAGCAAAGCTCAAGCTTATTAAGATATTCTATGAAAAGGATAAAAAATGTGCTTGATCAATTATCAAGCACATTAGATCTATTTTCGTATTTAATTGATTTGATCAATTAAATACGAATATTTGTAACAAAAATATAAAAGGGTTTCAAAATCCTATTTTAAAAGTCAAGAATTTATTTATTAGATCCTATAAAAACATTAAATTTTGCATTTTGTGTAATGAACAACATTCTTTATTTAAATGTAACCAGTTTAACAATTTAAAAATTTCTCAGCGCTTAGAATTTGTAAAGAATCATAAATTCAGTAGAAATTGTTTAAGGCAACACAAAACTGATTCTCGATCAACATTCAAATGCTCTGTATGCTTTAAAAGCATAATACATTGCTACATTATGAAAAAGACAAAAATTGTGGTTAATTGGCACCTCCAAATGAAAATGCTAACAACTCGTTTTCCGCCGTAGAAGAATCTTTGTATAAACAAGAAGAGTCACTCGTCAGTATGCTTCAAGGTCAGAAGTCTGAAATTTTATGTACCGTTTTAATATACGTTACTAATTCGCGTGGAAAATTGATAGGAATTTTAGATAGTGATGGTTCTGTAAAATGCATTTCGTATGAGGCTCCTGAATTACTTGGGCTAAAAAAGGAAACATCGAATCTTTATACTTCTGGTAGCAATGGTACAGAGAGTTTTGGAAAGAAATCAATAACAGCTACAGTTTCGAACGAGAAAGGAGATTATTCAAAAACGACTACCTTCTCAATCTTGCCAAAAATTGCGGGACTTACGCAGATGACTCGTCTTGATAAATCACAATTAGATTTTCCCAGCGGAATAGATTTAGAGGATTCTGAATTTTTTATTCCTAGTAAAATTTATGTATTGATTGAGTGCAAATTCCTTATCGAATTACTTAAGCCAGGGAGGTTTAAATCAAATGACAATTCGTTGTTTTTTCAAAATACTGTGTTCGGATTTGTAGTATCTGGAATGATGACTAACGTAAAAGCAAACTTCCTTGCAGAATTAACTTCCGAACAGGAAAATTTAAATAGTGAAACTCGAAGATTTTTTGAGATTGAGCTTTTTACTGGAAATAGTGGGGATAATCAGAATGTTTCTGTTGAAGAGTTGTATGAAGAGGAAAATTTCAGTCAAACGGCTAAACGCGATGATTCTAGTAGAGATATAGTAAAACGTCCGGTAGGAGAAAACAGGAGGTCATTAAGCATTTTGGGAAGCTCCAGAGAAGTCGCAGAAAACCGTTCGCTATTCCTTGCCACTCGCACTCTAAGGTCTTTGACAGATGAGGAGCATAAAAATTTTCCCGATGAATGAAGTAGCTCGCGGAGATTTTTACGTCGATGATCTTTGTCAGGTTCGGAAAATTTGGATCAAGCTAAGCTCCGACAGTCTGATTTCCTTCAAGTTTAGCAGAAGGAAGGAATGGCTAACTGCGAGTACTTGTTTACATCGCAAGAAATAACTGGCATGACATTGGGAATGTTTTGGTGTTCTAATTCGGATTATTTTACATTTAAAGTAACTGTAAATCTCAGGGAAAATTACACGAAACGTGAAGTTCTTTTTACGATTTCTAGGGTTTTCGACCCCAATACAACCATTCATTTCTTAGGAAAAAATGATTCTTCAGAGACTTTGGGTGTTGTCACTCAACTGGTCGGATCTCCTAAGGAATGGTGGAGCTTTTCAAAACAACGTCCAATTGTGAATTGGGTGCAGATTCCAAGATGCAGTCTTCTTCCTAACACCATTACTATTCAAGCTGATGCTTCGAAACAAGCCTTTGGAGCAGTCGTCTACTTGAATTCGATAGATGCGCTTGGATGCGTAAAAACGAATGTCTTGTGCAGTAAATAAACGAAAGCTCCTCTAAAGAACACAATTTCTCGTTTGGAGTTGTCAACGGCTCTTCGATTAGCACGACTTAAATCCAAGATTGTGCCTGTGTTGCAGTTGCCGATAGATCATATTGACTAGGATAGTGACTCCACCATTGTTCTCGCCTGGATTAAAACCCCTCCAGAGAAGTTGAATCCGTTCGTTTCCAATAGAGTGAAGGTATAATTCAAGTTCAAAAACTCTAAAAATTAGTGCCTTCGGGGAAATTTAAGGTCAATATAGATTCCGAACAGGAAAGTGATTATTTGCTTCAAACAAACGTTATTAAAAAAAGCTCTTGGTGAAGAACGTTTATGGAAAAGTTTATTTATTTATTTATATATTTTAGCTGTTTTAGGATATTTTTTGAGCGATTCAAAAATTTTTAACATTAACGACAAGGCAAAAAATATTTTTTGGAACTAAAAAATTTAAAATTGTGTAGATTCTGAGTTTATTCTCAGTTTTTGGTTTCAAGAAATGGAACAAAAAATATATCAATAAAATCAAAATGAACTATTCCGTAGATTTAACATTGACGCGATTTAAAGATAAATATGACTTATTTATAATAAAATGAATTCAAAGCTCATATGTTTTTACCAGGGCCATGGAGTCAGTATGAAAATAATGATTAACTCCTGATTCCGACTGTAAGAGTTTTAAGGCCTCTGAACTCTAACTCCTATTCCCCAAAATCAGTCCGACAAGCACTACACAGCTTCGACGGAAATACTGACCGGAGAACATATGTATATTAGGTGCATAGTTAAAAAGGTCCTTTTAATTTATTTGCTAGTCTCTTTATTTTTTACGTATTTATTTCATCAGAGGAGAGAGGCATAATCTGTTTTTAGAAATCAACTGTTATTGTTAAATAGGTATGTTTGGTATAATTTCAAAGTTTTGCAAATTAGGAGAATATTGACCAGTTGCTAAAAAGTAGATGTTGGTATACGTTAAAGTAGACTCGTCCCCCAAAAAGGTTTCGTGGAAGCCTTGTTCTGCTCTGTTCGGCAGCAACAAAATCACAGTGCGAATGTTCCTGCCTATTGTACTTCAAGTACAAATACTGTTAGCATTTTTTACTGGTTCGTATATGTGTTTAAACAGCATAGGATTTCTGCTCTAACACCCGCACTCACCGGACGATTCAACCCTTGATCAAACAGCCAAACCGCCGATTGAAGCCTTTTAAGCACAATAAAAAGGCTTCAATCTGTGTTCAGGTATCTAACAAAGAATATATATATATATATATATATATATATATATATATATATATATATATATATATATATATATATATATATATATATATATATATATATATATATATATATATATATATATATATATATATATTTCCAGTATGCGATACTTTGCAAGATGTGAATCTATTGGATGTTTTGAACTTCTACTCCATTTTGAGCATCCATGGCTCTGTAGCAGAAGCTTCGCATCATATGGCGGAGGTCATGAGTTCAAATCTCAGCGACGCCTCGGGTGTAATTTCCTGTCGTTGTGCTGTAAGTCACTCCTTTGCTGTTTAACCTAAGAATAAGAAACGAAGTCTCGAGGCATTGACAACCAATCTATCTGTAGTATTTTTTAACTATGGAAACACTGAAAACAACAGCGTTTGATACATTCTAGATTTTTCAATTGTCAAACATTTAACTTATTTATGAATTATTTAAAGTTATGTGAACCGAATTTTGCAGTAATAAAATATATTTCCTTCGTTATTTAAACCAGTGGAATCAAACAATAAAAAGCAATAGAATTCTGGTTTTTTCTTTTAACTTTTTTTTTAATGTAATTGTTATGTACAGAAAATTTTATCAGCAGTTTTGAGAAATAAAGCATTTTATGTAACTTTAAACACGAGAAAATTATGCATCTATAAATACGATTTTCACTTTTTCAATTTAACAAACAAATTAGAAAATCAAACCTTGCGCAACATTGTAATTAGTGTAGTTATGAATAGATTCCTTTTGTGAAAAACTACAAGCTATAGGAGATGCTTCATCTCCAAATAATTCTCTTTGAAGTCGTATTTATTTTCCTTCAAAACAACTTAACGATGGAAAAGATTATGTTACTTCTTTCATGCTCTTGCATTGGGTTTCTCTTGATAGAAAACTTCCTTTTAAAAGCAATGTAATTTCATTGATTATTTTAAATTCATCCAATGAATTGAGTAATTTAGTTTTCTGTATATGTTCGTGATGTTTGAAAGTAATTTTTGAAAATAAAAAGAAATACAAACTTTCAATCGCGTTCTTCTACGAAGATTGCTTTTCAAACTGAAATGTGTGTGTTAAAAGAATCCTAATATATAACAGCCAATGATCGAGTAACGCTCCTGACGAAGCCAACAATGAAACTGGCGCCATGGCATGATAATTTGATAATATGTTTTGGAAATGTTTAAAATGCAGGAAAGGCTTTATTGTAATAAGGCTGAACTGGACCGGTAACTGTTTTACTGGTAAGACTCATTTCAGGGGATTAAGAAACGAAAAAGTGGTCAACAATGAACGCTATCTACTGGAGTTTAGGGTTAGTCCACTGGAGTTAGGATTAAAATGTAAATTATCAAAATATCACCAAACAGGCAATTGTTTCCTTCAAATATAGAAGCAATTTTCATCCGTCATGTCTTGACGGACGATTTTCTACTTAGCAATATTTTGAATGATTTTATTAAATTTGTCAGATTTTCTTCACTTTACAAAGCGTACGAAATATAATGACCTGAAACAGAGAAAAAAAAATATATAAAAATAGGAACGAAGAGAAAACTTAGAACCTAAGTGTATGAAACATATTAATTTGAAAAAAAGTGGAAAAAATAATTGTTTACTGAAAATGACAAATGTTTCTTACATTACAACTGTACAAAATGTAAAGATCCGGAAAAAAATAACGTTACTTTTAGTTGAGTCATAATTTGAACCATTAATTATAATTGTCAGCAAGTCAATCCTTTTTCTCCTTTTATCCTAGATTCTACCTTAAAAAAAAGACCCACTCGAAATTAAATTTCAATTCTGAGTTATCAAACAGAGAATGCATTTTCAATATTCTTCACATTTTTTTTCTTTCAAAATAAAAGTGTTTCTTTAGCTACGTCTAAGCAGAGAATATATACACTTCATTAAAGTGAAACTAGAGTGTTGTGCCAAAATGTGATTCTCTTTATTTGATTTTTCTTTTTTACTAAACAGACAATGCTCATGTTGTGGTTCAAAGGATATATATCTAAATTCCATAAAACAAATTTTTTACATTCATTACAAGGTTTTAGTCGCTAAATTAGAACAAAATGCATTCGATATTTATACATGTTATTGTGAAATACCAAAATGTGGTAAACGTCTCATTATTGCAAAAATGTTGACAAAGGACTGAACATTTCAGAGGTGGGAAAGAAGTAAAATCAAACTATTTTTGAAACTCATTTGCATACTGCTATTTTTAAAATCTTAAACCAAAATTTAAGCATTAAAATACATGTAATCAATTCAAAGCTGAAATGAAATTCAATTTGATTTCAAAATCGTTGTTTATATATATATATATATATATATATATATATATATATATATATAGGTAAAAGTTTGTGTTCATGGGGCTTGAAATAATTATAATATTTTCATTTTCATTTCCACCAACTTTTCTCTTCAAACTTAATCATAATATTTGTTTTATAATTATATTTGAGCCCGCAGGCACATTTTTAACTTTTGCCAATCACGACTCAAGTTTCTTGGGAAAGGATTAATTTTTCTCGCTGTTGTGTATTTATTTCACGCATTACGTAACAATTCATCGGAAACTACTCCTAAAGGCACGCAATTCTTTAAAACCCAAAAGACTAGTTCAAGTTAATTGTCCGAGGTTCTTAAGGAACTTTTGTAATATAAATTTCTCAAAAATTCTTCAAACTGTTTGCAGAAAAATTGCTTTTGTAAAGTTTCTCCGAATGGATTCTTTAGGTGAGAGCGAGCGTTATTTTAAAGTGTAACTTCTAAATTATAATCTCAACTCTTTTTCAGTTCCAAAGTGCTTCGTGGAAGCTTTTATGGATTGAATTGTTTCGCCTAAATTCTCGAGAAACATACTTAAACTTTCTCGAGAGTTGTTTTGCAATGTGTAAATTATTGAAATTTTCTTTTCCGTTGCTTTTAAATCTTCCCTGTTAGGTAAAAATTTGCATTTGCTTTAATTACTGTAAGGTTATTATTTTTTTCCACTTAATATAAATTGAATCCTAATGGCGAAAGTTCTACGTCAGACTTTTACACTTAAATTGGAAGGAATTTTAAAATTCAATGCTTAAACCTTCAAACAGTAACCTTTACGTGTGAAATATCTTGATCGAAGAGGAACAAAAGAATCTTGAAAAATTAATTTGATATAATTTCGTAATATAGCTCTCTTCTCCAAATACATTTCGCTGAAGTTAATAGTGTGTTTACTTTGGAAACTTTACGGTTTCAAGAAGAAAAACTTAAGCAGTGTAGAAATGTAGGTATGTGTAACAGAAAATATTTACAGGATAAAAATTTTATAACATCACCTCTTACAGAATGTTTAATGGTTTTTTTGCGAAAAATCTAACGAATATTTTAAAACACGAAAGTTTTGTGCATGAGGAACAGACCTGGATTTACGTACAAGCTGAGCGAGCTATATCTTAGGGGCCCCCAACGCCCGGAAATTAGCATGACTGGTTCCTAAAAAAGAAAAGTACTTAAAAAAATAAATTTCATTTTCTAGTGCTTGAAAATCTTGAAAATTAGGAAAAAGTGTAGCGACAAACCACAAATAGGAGGGGGTGGGGAGAAGGAATGCCAATATATGTCAAATTCAGCTCCGTACTACATCCTGCATCAAAAAATGTAAGTACCATGGTTCTCACGTTTCTGGAACATTTTACAATTTTTTTGACTCACATGTTTTATGTCTTTTTCTTGCTATTTATATAATTCCAAATGCAGTATTTCGGAAATTCTTTTGATATTGCTTCCTTTAGCTTACTGATTCCGTATATTGTCAATGTGTTTAACACGGGAAAAAATACACTACCTCTATTTATTTATTTATTTATTTTTCCTCACTTACAACTGAAGCGAAGTTGTTTTTATAAGAAATCTATAGTTTCTTTTTTCTTTTAAATTTAAAATGGCTTTTCTTTCAAAGTTAGTATTGGACTGTAAAAATTTACAATCAAGTACTAAAATATCAGAGATTGGAAAGCACAAATGAAGTGCATTAAATAATTTTAATTGTTCTAGAGTCCTTGATAATAATTAGATAAGTCTATGAAAATCCTAAGCAGAGTGTGCTCCAATTTTATTTCTTACTAGCAAAAATACCCGGCGTTGCCTGGGTCAGTAATAATTATGAGAAAAAATCGTTCCTTGCTTTTGTTTTCTGTTTTAAGTGAAAGAATTTAAAACACATCTTTTTGACGTGATTAAAAATTGAGTTTCTTCCTTACCCATAAAACTAAAACAGCAATAAGTATAAAGAACAAAATAGTACTGATTTAGAAACGAAATCACTATATTTAAGCATATACAAATTTCCGAATCATGAAATTAATCTTCTCATGTTTAAAAAGATTAATCTCTTGATACTTTTTTTTTTTAACATGGAGTTTAAAACCTTCTCTGTATAACTATTGAATTACGAAGTTTAAAAAAAATATATAGCCGCGCTCGTAATCCCCTTATACTTGCTTTAGTTATTTTGGGAAATTTCAATCATTGTGGGCTCTTGGTGCGATTTTACCGAATTTGCTTGAATCGTTTTGGAATACCTTCGATGATGCTCCCACCTTCTGTAGTTATTTTGTAAAACGATATGATATTAATTTTCATTGAGATATTATCGCCAGGTGCTGAGATACTTTTGGTCACCATAAAATGGCGCTAAAGAGTTTCATCCGAAATGTTTCCAAAATTAGTAGTAAAATTTGGGGATTGTTTGACATTGTGCAAAAAGGAAAATTAATGAAAGTTTTTGTACTGTTTGTGGATTTGCCTAATTTAGTTGCTGGATTATTTAACACAGTAAAAAAAAAGTTTTTTTTTAAAGATTCTTTGATTGGCGATATTTTGTTTACATGGTGAAAGCTGAGAAACAGTATGACGTAGTCTTCGGCTTCAAAAACAGCGACGTTGAAAAAAACTGCCAAATGCATCAGCTACGGAAATCTTTCTGCAAAAATTTTGGCGATCTGCTGATTGATTGGATAATGAGTAAGTGTTCAATCAGCATAAATAATATTAAAAACCATTATTTACATTAAAGTTCCGTTTAAATGGAAAATGATCAGCCAAATCATATATTATTTGCCAATCTTGTGCAAAAATCTTACTTCAAGATTTGACTTGAGAAAATCCTTGAACAGTCACGAAAAGCAAAGATAAAGAATACAACAATTGCCGCTATCGACAGGGAGTTGAGATGATACACTAAATACTGTATTGAGTTGAGGAAAGCCTTTAAATATGGAACTAAAAAGCTCATAACTCGTTTTTTATTCTACTTAGAAATTTCGAATTGGTGCCATCTTCAGCAGAAAAATCAGAGCTTTCGATTGACATATAATGTAAATATGTGCAAGTATTTTTTCATCCCTATATTAGAGAATTTATACGAAAATTGTATTTTATTGCCCCTCTAAGGGGGTTTTGAAGCCCATAACGGGACGAAATTACCCTATGTGTTACTCTGATGCATAAGCTACATTATTGTAAAGTTTCATAAAAATCCGTTCAGTAGTTTTTGTGTGAAAGAGTAACAAACATCCATACATCCATACAGACAAACTTCCGTATATATATAATAGTAGTAAGATCAAGTGTGTTGATATGTAATGAATTGTTCAAATGAGCAGTATGTTACTCACTTTTTACCTGTTTCTTAAAACTGTACACCATTTACGTATTTAAATGCATTTTTTTCTTATTGATCATTTTGTTTTTAATTCATTGTTATATTTGTCGGTGGGTTCGAGGGGCGATTTAAAACTAATTCTACCGAAAGCCAATGTGAGCAAGTAACAATGCATTGTCTTTTCTCTTTCCGCGCACTTTCTGTCTGTCAACTGCTGTCACTGATTTTCGAATCAAAAACAATTTTTACAGTGTGTTGTCTTAATTTTCGAACGAGTATATAACTTTTAAAAAGTTTTATTTGCCTATTTTTGTCCTAATATTTTTGTAGTTTCAACTACATGTTATACGGTTTCAAAATGCATAACTTTATATTTATTTTTCAAAATTCCCCCGTGGAAAACCCCCCGGACCCCCGACAATTGGGAATAGTCTATACTCCGCTTGAGGGGGATTCCTTAGTCACTCTCTTGATACCATTCCCCATCTAAAGATCAATCCAAACAAGACATTGTGGCAAACACATTAAAACACGATCAACAAAGTAAAACTATTGCTGTATATAAGATAAATAAATACCTTTGTGCTGAACAGTAAAGTAAGACAAAACAACGTTAGAAGAAGCACACATTTGCAAATTTGTGCTTTTTCTAACGTTGTTTTGTCTTACTTTATTGCTGTATATGTCAGAGAAAAGAAACAAACATAGTAAAGGGGGAAAATATAAGAAATGCTTCTGTATTATATATATATATATATATATATATACACCACCAAGAGAAACGTTGTTCTAACTACAAAAGGGGCCCCATACTTGGTATAGCTTAGGGTCCCGTTAAGTCTAAATCCAACCCTGATGAGGAAATAAAGTTTATTATTATCCATAGCTTCTTTATGTAATTGAATACATTTAATTAAATGAACTCAATTTTATTTCGTAATTAAGGCTCTTACCCCCAACAAATTGCATTCAATTTAATAATTTCTGAGCTTTGAAAAGTTAAGTGCTTTAAGGCTTAAGTTGACATTTTGATGTGCATTGTAGAGGAATTTATATCCTCATACTTTATAATTGCATCTCTTGCAGCAAGTTTGGATATTTTTGAAAAATCTACCGAAGTGGGGTCTTTGTGTATGTGGTATGTAACACGGAAATTTCGTGAGAGCGAGAACTGAATCTTATTTTAAAAGTTTTTTCTTTTAAACGAATAAATTTCTTTCTTTTTTTAGTAATAAAGCACTTATATATCTACCAACAAATTAAATTCAATTTAATTATTTGGTACTTTGAAAAGTTTACTGTTTGCGTAGGCATGTTGATGTGCATTGTGGAAAATATTTATGTGTTTATTTTATAATAATATCTCTTGCTTAAATTTGACCGTTTCGATGTGAATATTCTCCCAAATGACTTAACAGGCGGAAACTGTTTGTATGCCAGGATTAAAAAGGCCATGATTTTCATTTAACTGCTTTTCATTTCTACTTCATGCGAAAGTGGTGTAAGTCCACTGTTTTACTAGCTGTATTTTCACCATCAGAAATCACAGAGTAAGAGCCCGTGAGCGCCAGACTTACGTCATAGTAGGACAATTTTTTTCTGCGTAAGCACATCACAGTAGATAAGAAAGGTTCGCTATTATTTAAGCTGAGTCGTGTTGGCTTTGTCAGGAAACTTGTAGCAAAAGTTGCGCCAAAAACTGAGCATACCATGCCAAGTGACCTCGTTGTCTCCACCCGACCAACTTCGATTTGAAACAAATTTTATAGAAGCGTAGACATGTCTTTGAAACTAACCTTTAGAAATTTTCAGCTTCTAAGACAGTAATCCTGAGAATCTAGGATCAAAAAAACAAAAACGGGCTCCTATACGGCGGATCAATTTTGGAAAGCGAATCGCCATGTTCAGCGCGAATCTCCCATTGGAGGCCATTTTAGAGCCCACTTTTTTTTTTTCTTTTTAGATATCCTAGGTTCTCATGAGTTGCGTCTTGGAAGCTGAAAATTTGCATAGGTTAGTTTCAAAGGCACATGTCTGTACCTCTGTAGAACGTTTGCCAAATCGGAGATGGTTGGATTGGGAATATCAAGTCGAGCGACCTGACATAGAATGAATCCATGATGTTTAGTTTTTGCAGCAATTTTACGCACCTTTGTTACTTGTTTTCTGCCAAAGCCAGCGCGACTCAGCTTAAATAATAGCGAACCGTTCTTACCCTCTATCATTTGCTTGTGCAGAAAAATTTTGGGTCTTTATACTATGACGCAGGTCTGGCACTCATATGCTCTTGAACTACCTAATTCTCCATGCAAAATTGTGTAAGTTAAGTAATTGTAAAACAGGATAGCAGCTTTGTGTAAAATTGGTAACTAAACCATTTAATTGTTTAAAATCTTGTTTTATTGATTTATACCACTTTTTCTCTCAAAAGCTCGTGTGTTTCTAAATAAGTATTCGTGAGTTCATTTCCAAAAGCATCATCTTAGAGAGATTTTTGGCAAAATTACTCATAAAAGTGTGCATAGAATTTTTGGCAATCAATCATTTTCAGTAAAAGAATTACTTTCCATGCCGTTAATAAAACATTCTTAAATAACCGTTCAAAACATTAGCCTACACTTGAAATGTTTTAATTCCCTTTAAAACTTCGGAAACAATACAGGCAGTAGAAAAGACGTGGGATATGAAATGCCAGTATAAATCACTTAATATTTATTTTACAAATATCACACAAGTCTCATTTTGTACTGTGAAAAGGATCATTAAAAATTCGTTTTCCTGTCAACATCAGGAGGAACTGAGGTCTCGGAACACCTCCAAAAATTGGAATAATCTGAGCAATTGACCTCGCCGTGAGGCAGTAGCTATGTTTAGACTTTTTGTATAACATAACTGCCTGGCTGGACATATCTTAAAAAATGGTGGTACAGTGATCTCATCTTAATGGGTGGTCACTAGAGTGCTTCAAAAAAAAAATTTTTTGAACTTATCCGGTCTTACCCTAATTTTTTTTTTTTTTTTTTTTCACTGTTCAAAAATATGGCGCATGTAAATTTTCAGTTCAATAGAACAATATTTAGAGGTGGCGCAACACGATCAAAATCTGTTGAAAATCAGATTTATTGAAGTCATCCCCTTTCACACCCCGCCGTGTAGTTGCATCTTCCCTTGAAATAACTTTTGCATAGAAAAGGTAGCTGCAAGCTCGTGCTGTGTGTTTTGTTTTCGTAACAAGAGAAATTGAATTATTTGTGCATTGGCTCGAATTCCTATTTGTGATAAACAAACCTTATTCACCAAAATGGAAAAACTTTTCGGTAGGTGGAAAAGACTACATAAAGGTAACAAATGAAAGAATGAAACGCAGAGCTGTAATGAAAAGGCGTTTGTTGATACATTAGACAACCTGTTTGACATTGCACGTGTTGATGCTATGAGCATGATTACAGAGTCTGAAGACAGAATTTCTTCTTACACAACGAAAAAAAGGTCGGCAGGGCTGCATGATGGAAGGTGATGCAACTCTTGCTAAAAAGAACTCAGATCTGCAAAACGGAAGATTTTTTTAGGATAGAACGAGAAAGGCAGAGGTTTTTAGAGTGGAACGAGAAAAGCATCGAGTGTGCATGTCCACTAGTGTTAATAAGAGCGGGAGTGCGTGTGACATGTCGAAGACTGATCCCAAAGTCTAGGTAACTACAATCAACGACAGCTGGAAAAACGATAAGATAATCCAACTTCACGAAGGCCGACGATTCTGCTCTGTTCAAACTCCAAAATTTGCTCAGATTTCGCTTTCTTTCGTCGATGACGCATAGTAAGGATTCAGTTAACGTTTACTCTAGCATATAACCACCGATAATCATACACGCCTCGCTAAAGCCGTCTATTTATATTCGGTTTGATCTGCCGTTCAGAGGGCGCTGCTAAGCGTACGCATGCGATACCGGTCTGCAATTCTAATCATTTACATGTCATGCCCTATTTTACATTTCCTGCAATTTTCAGCTCACTCGCGTAAGTCCTTCGTGGTGTTGCAATTTCCGCAAAAAGGAGTGTATATATTTCCTATTGCATAATCTCTTTTTTTTTTTCAGAAATATAAGAAATATAAAGTAACTCTTTTATTGTTTGCGTTCGCATTTTGTCAATATTGCGAACTTTGAAAGCGCCTGCACCACCTCTAAATATAAATATATTTTAACAAAATTTTGCACAAACGTACATAGTAGCACGAAATAAGGGGGTAAGACGGACAAAAATACGGAGTCGGTTTTTTTTTTTTTTCAATCCATTTCTTAAACACACTAGTGGTCACCATATTTCCCAGTTCAGAG
Source organism: Uloborus diversus (assembly GCF_026930045.1). NCBI lineage: Eukaryota > Metazoa > Arthropoda > Arachnida > Araneae > Uloboridae > Uloborus > Uloborus diversus. Next base: position 97,202,552 of record NC_072731.1, on the reverse strand, counting down.
CACTCCGTGCGAGTTCCTTGTTAGAACGCTAGGGAAACAAGAGGTCTTGTGAGAGAGTGACTTTTTTTCCCCTGGTCTTTTCGTTTTAGTTATGTTTGTCTTTTATCAATTTGTCAAGTTCTCTGCCATTTGATATAAATAAATATTTAACTTACAAAGTTTTATTCATGTTCAGAATCATATCATGTTTACGTCCATTTTTTTTTTTTTTTTTACTTATTTTGAACTGAACTACATGATACTTATTTAGTTACACTAAAATTGAAATCACGTTCAAAAAAATCTTCCTTGCAAATCTATCACCTCCTATGAAATTAAATATTTCGACTTCGATTATGAAAAAACACTGATAATGTTAATTAAGCTTCGCAATCAGTAAGTTTATTTTAAAAAACAAACTGCTGGAATTTCGATTTGGAAAGAAACTGAACAATGAAACTCAAAACTTAGAGCAATATCTTCTGCATTCTGATCTCGAAAATATGTTCTCTTTCGTTGATAAATAAAACAATGCTAAATTGAAGCAGTTTTCTGTCTAATAACTTTCGTTTAGTCTTTGATCATAGCATTTATTTTTGAATTTTAATGCCAAATTCCGAAGTAGCAATGAAAAAAGAAATAAAAATGTATAACTTTTCTGCCCCGAGTATGAAGAATGAAACTGTTTTTCACTTTAGCTATGCATCCCACTTTATGCAAAGCTATATTCCGTAAATAAGGTTCTGTATTGGAACACAATGTCTATGCAAAATGAGTTCTGTCAGAAAAATGTTTCTCCGCTCTCGATTTGGCAACTTTTTCTACGAGAAACAAAATAAATTGGAAAGAATTCCACATGCTCCCCCTATTTCCTGATTGAGCGAGGCACCGTGACCGGCTGCACCTCCTTTATACCATATTCAAATGGATATTTCTTATTAAAAGATTGTTTTTCAACTTGAATCTTAAACGACTGGAAACAAGGGTCATGTTTTGAGAAAATAGGAAATTTCTGGAAACTGATGATTGAAGAAATATTTTTAGAGGGAAGCAGAAATGAAATCGAACATTATTTTTTGCCACCACTGAAAGTTCTATTGGAAGAATCATTTCGTTATCTTTTCTTCGGAAGCGGAGCGATATTATGAGTGACATTTTAAAAGCTATTATTTTCTTGCCCTATCAACAGAAGAAAAATATAAAAGCACAGAACAAAACTAGATTATTCAAGCATTAAAAGCATATTTTGGTGTTATAATGAAATTGAACAACAAATATCCGTTTAAAATATCCGTAAAAGAAAAAAAAAAACACTTTTTGCCTCAAATGACTTTCAACTAAAACTTTGGGAATTTTTAGATTGTATTTCTTCTGTACAAATTTTTAACAGTTCAATTGACATTTGTCAATTGAACTGCTTTGATAGTTGCTTTTACAAGATATCACGTCAATATAGAGTTTTACTTGTAGAAAATTAGGTTTTATAACTTCGAGACATTAAAATGTAAGTGCGTCTGTTTGTAACCCTATCTCCCGTGGACTGCCAAAGTCTATAATTTCAATACAAGTGCCGCTGTATACAGGGCCTTGAAAGAATGCCATGCTACCTGGTCAGCAGTAAGCTTACTGCTCAACACCTAAGCTTTTACTTTTAGTTTAACAGTTGAATCGCATCATAGCTTGCGGACTTTCGCTGGAGTGCTACATACATTTTAGCTACCAGTTTGTTAGTAATTTCAGTTTCAATGAAAAAACAGCTGCATCCATCTCGGTTATCAATTATTCCAAACTGGTAATTCCATAACAAGAATGAAACTGCATTTCATAAACGAGTTGTTGGTAGATTGCACGTATCTACATCTCTTACATTTTTCGGATTTTTCTTTTTCTTTTTTCTTTACGTTTTGGACACAGAGAGGTGTTTTAAATGCATCTACAGTGTTGTTACAGTTAAAATATTACTCTGTGAACAACAAGCACGTATTCTTACACAATTGAGATAATTTATGCAATACACCAAACAGCCCGGTTATCACATCCTGAGACTGCAGTTTCGTTCTTATTAGAACTCCTTAGTCAGGAATAGTAGTGGATAAACAAGCTGGAGCTCGGTTTTCTAGCTCGGTTATTCACTATTGCTAACTGAAGAGTTCCAACAAGAACGAAATTGCTGTCTCATGATGTGATAACCGGGCTGTCTGGTATATTGCATGCAGATCTGGGCCTAAACCTTGATTTAGGGGCATTAATCTACTGCTAGATAAGAGACTTTATGTTTCAAAAAAATATTTAAAATGTTTATTTTCATATAAAAGTTAAATCAAAAGCTAAAATTTAAAAGTGTTTGCATTAGTTATATCCAAATAACTTCTAAAAAGAAAACTCTAACTTTTTTAGCGGTTCGAAGAACTTTTCCGGCAAAGAACAGAAAATGAATGTGTGACAACAAATCACTTCATGACAGTAAACTCCCGATTATCCGTTGAATCGGGTGGCACGGTAGCCACGGATAAGTGAAAACCGCGGATAGTCCGAATAATAGATAAAAAACAATACTATTGTACACAATAGCTAAAAAAATACGAATAACACTTACACATATATTTAAATTATAGCTAAAAACATTGCTACATTGCATCTACAGACGAACTCGCTTATTGGAATGTCGGCTAAAAGAATATCCTGTTTAATATAATACATTTTCAATGTACCAAACCAATGTAATGTGTTATTTTGATCCCGGTTAATGGAATATCCGGCTTATTACAGGGGCTGTTCAATAAGTAATAAGACTAAATTTATAAAAAATACAGAACAACTTTAATTATCATAATTTACATGGTTTTTTTAAGAATAACTTCTGTGGAACGAAATGCATTTTTTCCAACGTTCTGTCCACTTCGCAACGTTAAGTTTGAGAGCTTTTTCAAAATCGCCTCCGCAGAGTTGAGACATGCTTTTTGCTTTCAAAATGTTTGCCTCGTAATGGTTTCTTAAGTTGAGGAAACAGATAGAAAACATTGATGTAAAACAATTCTGCGATTCCCCTTGATAATAATAGCAGTGCTAAATCATTGTGTCTCTGTGATAGACGTTGAAGGTTGTCCCTCACGTTCAATGTCTTCTATATTTCGCCTGCCGTCCTTAAAAGCTTTATGCCAGCAAAAAATATACCGACTCTAAACATTGTTTCATCGTTGAAAACTTCACGTATCATGTCAAGGATCTCTGACGCTGATTTTTGCAGACGAAAACAAACTTTAATGCATAACTTTGTTCCAATGACAATTCTATTTTAACAACTGGATGCGTCTAGCAGGTGCCAGCCAACAGGCTTCATTTCAATCACGCTGGACTCATACTCAGGAACATGAGCCTGTACGCGCCAACTTTCGATAACTTTTGTTAATACTGACAACAGACATTTTTCATGCCACAGAAATTTACATTCCGATTGGTTTCATAGCAATAAAATTAGACTTTTTACATTTTGAACAGCCTATGTAGAATATTTTTTCGTGGCAAAATTGCTATTCGATTAAGAGAGTTCGATTAAATGTAAAATACATACGTAAAAGCTAAAAACGAACAATAAAAAAACATTAGTTTTAAAATATTTAATGAACGCTAAGAAAAAAATGTGAAAAGACTAACGAATAATCCGTTCACCAATAATCGGGAGGTTGTATTTTGCACGAAAATATTCCTACTTAAGCTGCTGTTATGTTTATTTTCAATAATAAGAACAAAGATACATTCGTTGCTGTTTTTTTTTTTTTTTTTAATGTAGAGAAACTTTCAAAATGAAGATATTTAAGAAATACCGATGAAGTGCAGTCTGTTTCCTTATTAACAAATCGTTTTAAAAAAAGTTCAATACGTCAGGGTTGCCAGGGGTTGAAGAGAGCCTAAAAATGAGTAATTTACCCTCATCGAGTTTCCAAAAATTGTTGTCATATGTAAAGAATAAAAGCTGTAAAGAAAACGTTAAAGTAATGTTCCTTACCTTTTTCTGGTCCCCAATCAGGGTTGTCGGGGGTTGATAGGTGCCCAAAAAATGAGTAATTTACCCTCATCGAGTTTCCAGATATATAAAAAAATGTAGGTAAAAATGTTACAAAACCAATGGTACGGTTGCCAAAGCAAAAGTGGTCCAATCATAGGATTGCCGTTGTTCGAATTTTCAATATCAAACCTATCGAACTCATTTTTGGGCACCTTTTAGCCCCTGGCAACCCTGATTAATTCACATGCAACAGGTAGGCAACTTTGCTTTAGCGTTTTCTTTACAGCTTTTACTCTTCATTTATGACAACAATTTTTGGAAACTCGATCAGGGTAAATTACTCATTTTTTGCACTTTTTAGCCTCTGACAACCCTGCTTAGTGACCGGAAAAAGGTAGGGAACCTTACTTTAGTGTTTTATTTATAGCTTTTACTCGTCATTTATGAAAACCATTTTCGGAAACTCGATGAGGGGTAATTTATCTCACTCATTGAAAACCTTTTTTCCCCTGACAACCCATCATTTAGGGACCCTAAAAAGTAAGCAACCTTACTTCACCGCTTTATTTCCATCTTTTACTCTTCATCAAGGTCGCCCATATATGGAGACAAGGGGGGGGCACAAGCTCCCTTCCCTCTCTTAGAAGTTAGAACTTACTTGCTTTCGGTACTTTTTCCTTTGCAAAAATGTAAAAACATTACTTCTCCAGCCATTCATGAATAATTTATTAAAAATGTCAAACTTTAGTAACTCTAATCTGTATTGAAATTGGTTTATATGGGGAAAATATATGCCCCCCCCCCTTAAAACTTTGCATAGGGCGCCCTTGCTCTTCATTCATGAAAACAATTTTCGGAAACTAGATGAGGGTAAATTGCTCATTTTATGCACCTATCAACCCCTGGCAACCCTGACTATTTCACGGGAAAGAGGTGGAAATATTTACTCTCTTTCGCGTTTTATTTACAACTTATATCCTTTACTATAGTTTCCACTTTTACTAACAAGTTTTTTCTTTTCAATTTAGATTTTCAAATATTCAGGAGGTTGTTTTGTTCCAGGTCAAAGAAAACACTGAAGTTGAAATAAACTACATTAGACGTTTCAAATCGTAAAAAAAACTGCATTTATGTGATTGCTGAAAAAAGATTTTTTAAAAATCTTATCAAAAACACAATCATACATCAAGCACAAAATTCGAGAATAATTTTAAAAATTCCTAGTAAATTTTTAATAATATACAATACTATATCGTTTTTTAATGCTAAACAAATCTGTGAAAATTTCTTTGATGTTTTTCTTATATATCCTTTTTTTTTTCATTTGGAAGTTTATTTTAAAACTACTTTTCCAATGCAGTATTAAATATTTATTTTGCATCACTGAATGTGTATGAATCCAGTAATTCGAAATATTTATTTAAGTATCGGATTTTTCTTAAAATTAAAATAAATAAAGACATTCTATCAGTATTTATTTTTTCCTAAAAGTACCCTAGTTTCAAAGAATCTATTCTTATCAAGTTTTCTAAAATTCTCATTAGGTATTCTATTTAGTTTAGAGAGAATAACGCGACAAATTATTTGAATGTACTTAAAAATGGAAGGGTTAAAGTTGAGTTATTTGAAACCAATTCCTAGAACATATTTTTAGTAATAGCGGAGGGGGAGTAAGTGATGGTATGTGGCAACGATAAAATAGGAATTATTTTTCATTCATTGCATACTTTGGGAATCATTTGAACATTGATCGTTGAAATAAATAATTGCGTTATCTCCTCATTAAAAAACACCTTGTTTGAAATGTTTCATTTTACAATTTTTCCATCTCATTTTGAAAATTCTTATGCCAAATGCAATTTAAGTACTTTTAGCACTTTCATTTAAACTGTAACCGACAAAACTAAAAATTCCAACAACGAAACATGAATAAAAAATACGAGAATGCCTAACTGTAAAAGTATTTTATCCGTAACTAATCATCCTAAGCTGTATTTTTTCTCCCCTCAATGTAATTAAACTACATAGCTTTCAAAAAAAAAAAACAACGCACATTATTTATTACGTAACTGAAGCTAAACTCTTAAGTTCGCAAATGATCGCTAATAATTTTAGAACATTATTTTTAAAGTACCTCAAAATAGAGTTTTAAAAAATTTAAAAACCTCTTATAACAATCAAAATTAAAAACACAAACTATTTTCTGGTTGCTCTTAATGTTACAGGCATGACTGAGCACTTAACGATCATGAGTTTTTGAAAAATAATTTATGTAAAAAGCATACTTTCTTTTATCGAATGTATTTATATAAAATACGTCTCTTTAGCTATTTCTTATTTCTGTGATGCTTTCTCTCTTTTTTTCCCAATTTTCACGCTTTGCATTTTAGAGAGCAACAAAGGCAAATATTTTCCACTACAAATGTGAAACCCCTTTTTTTAGTTCTTCAATTTAAAAAAATATCAAGTTTAATAACAAAAGAATTTCCGATAATAGAAAAACATGTAATTTAAAAACGTTTCACCGCAGCACTTACGAGATGTTCTTAAGAGCGTCAACTTTTTTCTCCAATTTTCTATCGGAATTACTAACTTGCATTATTTTTCTGCATTTTTTTATCTCCATTAACGCTCCTGTTTGTGAAAATTGCAACACCATGAAGGAAGCATCATAGTTGAATGAATTTTAATACACAGTTGAGTGGTAATGGCTCAAATAAATAATTACATTTTCAAACCAAACAAGCAACGAAAAGAGATAGAAATTAGTATTTTGTGTCGCCTTACGGACATTACGTCATTACACGACTCGGCATGAAGTGAAACAAAGTTTGAATATCTGCCTGCGAAAGAGTATTCTATATTGTTTGTATGCGCAACCAAAGTTCGTCTCTCGAAGCAACAGGACAAGGTTCACGAGCGAGACGCCGCCCAACGAAATCCCACACATGTTCAATCGGTGACATATCCGGGGAATATGCAGGCCAAGGAATAAGCTGCACCTGTTGCGAATCAAGGTAGGATTTGACAGTCCTAGCGACATGTGGACGGACATTATGCTGCTGGAATACAGCCCCTGGCAATCCTTGCAGGAAAGGAATAGCTTGGGGCTGTAAAACTTCGTTTATGTATCGGGTATTGTTCAAACTGCCCACAATTCGTAGCGATTGTGATCGTCCATGATATGCTATGGCACCCCAAACCATAACTCCGGGTGTTCGTCCACTGTGGCGCTGGATAATGCACTCCGGAATGTGCCGTTCACCGGCATAGCGTCTGACACGAATTCAGCCATCATGGTACCACAAATTGAAGCGGGATTTTTCAGAAAAGACGACCTGCTGCCAATCAGCACGCCAGCTCCTATGCACATTGGCCCATTGTAGCCGCAGGCGGCGATCGTTTTGCGTGAGAGGAATCCTGTGGAAAGGAATCCTTGCGTGCAGCCCACGCTGCAGCAGACGTCTCCGAATTGATGAAGCACACAATGAAACACCTGTAACTGTTGACCACTGTGCTGCCAATTGCCTAGAAGAAGCTGTGAGGTCCGTCGGCGCCTTGAGCACCAGGTGTCTGTCATTGCGAGCTGACGTCAAATTTCAGGGTCCACTCCCGGATTTCCGAGCTGTCCGACCGTCGTCCGTCCACTGCTTCCAAACACGCATGATTGTGCTGCTGTTACGCTGCACACGAGCGATTACTGCATGATAATACAATCCAGCGTCATGAAGGCCGACGATTCTGCCCCGTTCAAACTCCGCAATTTGCTGACTTCATCTTTTTCGTCGATGACGCATAGTAAAGATTTAGTTAACGTTTACTGTAGCATATAACCACCTATAATCCTACACGCCTCGCTAAAGCCGTCTATTTATATTCGGTTCGATCCGCCGTTCAGAGGACGCTGCTCAGCGTACGCATGCGCTACTTATCGGCAATTCTAATCATTTGCATATCATGTCCTCCTTTATATTTCCTGCAATTTTCAGCTCACTTGCATAAGTCCTTCGTGGTGTTGCAATTTTCACAAAGAGGAGTGTAATTGATTAAAAATTACCTTTTCCATCAGATGTTATTTTCTTTTCCCAAATGCGCACGTGTCATGAAGTGAAATATATGCTTTTTATATACAAAAAAAACTTTTGGGACGAAATGTCTTTATTCATTAAAATAACGTTTTAAACGGATCCAAAGTAGACTTTTAATTAGAATTTATGTGAGAAAAGATAGTTATTAAACGCTAGAAAATCGTCTGTCAAGGTATGACGGGTAAAAATTGCTTCTACATTTGAACGAAACATTTGCCTTTTTGTGGATATTTTGACGATTGAAATTTTAACCCTCTCCAGTGGACTAACCCTAAACTCCAATAGATAGCGTTCATTGCTGACCACTTTTTTGTTTCTTCATTCCCCTGAAATGACACAGTCTTACCAGTAAACAGTAAAACCAGCACACAGTCTTACCAGTACCAGTACCAGTAAAACAGTCGAAGTTATCGGATCGAGTTCAGTCTTGTCACAATAAAGCCTTTCCCTGCATGTTAAACTTTACCAAACCATATTATCAAACTATCACGCCTTGGCGCGAGTTTCATTGTTGATGACGTCAGGAGAATTACTCGATAATTGGCTATTAAATATATGATGATCATTTTAAATCTTATCTCTTAATTTAATCAAAAATATGTGTGTTTTCATATTATTTTAGGCAAGATTTATTAACCAATTTCTTTGTTCTATAGCCGTAAACGATTTGAAGCACAATGTAGTGGAAAGGGGGTACATGTGAACACGGGGAACATGTGAATATTGTTGAAGAACCAGTCTTTACTCTTGACAAAATTTTTAGTGTAATGAACCATTTTGTGTTTATGTGGAGTCATCTTTTGTGTTCTAGTAAAGGTGTAAATTTTTATCTTTGTCTTCTTCATGACTAGCTAATATGCTAAACTTAAGTATTGCAAACCAATGGAGTAAATTTGTGAGATTGTTTGAATTATTTCATTAAACTTAGAATTCTTCCTTTTTTTTTCTGAGATGTTCTCACTTGCGAACGCAACATCTTGAGCGCGTAAGAACAGTTTCCATATCCTTCCCGTAATGTTAATGATAGTGTTTGATATTCTAAGTGTTACGAAATGTTTAAACATTTAATATTATTACTTCTCTTTTTTTAGTTTATGAATTTATAGTTCATTATTATTTTTTAATAACTTTTTATTTAGTTTTAAAATTTTTAGCTGTTTTAATGCTTTGTGGTTGAATAGTTGATCAACAATTTAGTATTACATAACATTTACAGGAGATAAAAATCCAAAACATCTTCATTTAATTAAAAACTTGTTTAAAATCATTTCAAAATATATTATCATACTCTGTATGAAGCTAAAACCAAAAACAATATGTGTTATTCGTACAGAATAAAAAGTCATTTGTGCTATGTATAGTCTTATAAGTTTTATCTTATCCACCCAGTTATCGAACCTACGAAGAAGCTTAAGAATTTGACAGTGACAAAAGTTTTTCCAATTGGAAGAAATATTTTCTTAATAACACATAACTGTGCAATTAAAACTGACACAATATAAAGTCAGAAATAACAACGTCAAAAAAGCACAAATTGCAGATTACTGCAGACACGTGTTTCGGCGTTGCAAGGAACGGCTTTTTCAATGCAAAAAGTAATGAACTTATGGGTGAAAATACATCCGACAAAAATCAAGAGATAGATAAGCAAACAGCTTAAAAGATAAAAATAGCGGATTAACCAAACATCGATGAGAAAATTATAAACCAATAAGGAACCAATAGGAATGCGAACAAAGGGCAGGAGCTCTCTCACAGGCACAGTCAGGCCCCCAAGGAAGAATTCAATTGGACAAAGATTAAGCCAAAGCTGAAACAAAAAGAAAATGTCAATAACCGTGAACCGCAAGAAAGGAAATTCTGAAACATCAGGAAATAAAATAAACAAAAACAAAAAGTTTTCGGAAAAGAAAAAAATAAAGATAAATAGAAGAAAAGGGGGAGATGCCAACCCATGACAAAAAAGTTTAAAATAAACAAAGCAAGATAGATAAAAATGAATGCAAACGTAAAAATAAAAAGTATGAAAAATAGAAAAAAATGGATGGGGAAAGACAGTGTTAAAGATATGGGAGTCAGATATTTTTAAAATACGGAACTGCTTTAACATCATTAATTAAGTAAGAACAGTTCCTCAAAATATGGAAATATCCCCAAAAGTCAATATCTGATAAATTGGGGCATTTTTGGATAATCTGATAAGAGTTAAAATCAGAAGAGGGATTCGAATCCCAACAATGTTGAGCAATACTAGACTTATTTAATTGTTGTTTTTTCACATAATTTTGATGCTCTTTCAAGCAAAATTTCAAAGCACACCGAGTCTGTCCAATATAAGCAAGTTTACAGCTACAATTTATTTTATAAATTACACAACAATAAAGATGGTGAATAGGATCTTCAAGAGAAGAGAATGAAAGTTCATCAATAGGAGAGAACACCACCTGGAATTGGAAACGTTTTAGAATCGCAGCAACCTGATAGCTTACAGATGGAAAGAATGGCAAAACAACCAAATTCTTTCTGATGAAGGTTCTGTAAATAACATTAGTTTGGATTTATTTGAAAGTTTTTTATGAAAGGAATTAATCAAAGTTGGTGGATAGTCACAGCTTTAAGATAATTAAGTTCCACATTAAGAAGTTCCGATGAAGAACAAATATTAATAACGCAATAAACAAAAGAATTGAAAGCAGAATATTTTTGATTTGAAGGATGAGAAGATAGTCTATGAGGAGGTAAAGAAACAGCAAAAGGTTTGCGATAAACAGTAGTTTCAAAACCAATTTCAGTACAAGAAACAAGTACATCAAGAAATGAAATGCGATTATCCCGTTCTTTCTCACAAGAAAATTGAATATGAAGATCAAGGAAGTTTAAAATAGATAAAACCTCATCACTCTCAAACTGATTCTGGTTCATTAGAACAAAACAATCATCAACATACCGAACATAAAATTGAACTACAGTTTTTGGAACATCTTAACCTCAAAATAATGCATGTAAATATCACTAAGAAATGGGGCAAGTGACGTTCCTATAACCAGACCATCTAACATAATATAAATATCCCATTAAAAACAAAAGAGCATTGCTTAAGACTGGTACGAGTACGAAAAATTAAATCCTCAATTTCCATATAGGTGAAATGAAATTCAGAAAGTCTTCTACGAAGGCATGACAATGAACCCTCGACGGGAACGTTCGTAAATAAAGAGTTAACATCAAAAGAAGCCATAAAAGAAATTTTTGGAACAAACTATGAATTTTTTTGACAAAATCAACAGAATTTTCAATAGCAATTAAATTGCAACTCCTAAAAGGAGAAAACACAGATACTAAATATTTTGCAAGTTTATACGAAGCCGTACCAATATTGGAAACAATCGGCCTGAAAGGAATACCAGCTTTATGCACCTTGGGTAAAGCATAAAATCTAGCACAATTAGCAATAAATGGAACAACAGAGCGTTTAACATTTGAAGGAATAGACTGAACAGACTTGACATCAGATGAAATAGTTTTTAACTCTTTATCACTAGGATCTTTAGAAATTTCGACATATGGACCAGAAGAAATCAAATCAACATAAAATGATTTGTCAAGAACAACAATTTGACTACCCTTGTAACTTTGGTGACATCCAGATCAGAATTAGAAACTTCATCTTTAACAGAATGGCTAACAGTATTAGCAAATACAGGTTTAGAAATTTTCGACTTAAAGTCAATATCAGAAGCTAATATGCCGAATCGAATATTTTTGAGAGAAAATTAAAGCACTAAATTTAAAAGCTTTCTCAACAGTAGCAATAAGGTTTGAAAAAGAAGGTTTAACACTCACAGCAAAATTATCATTACATTTTAGAGCTTCAATTTGAGAATTGCTTAATGGAATACTAGAAAGATCAACAACAACATTCTTATTAACAATGGGTAAATTATCGGGAAGAGCCACATTAAAGGAGTTTTACAGAACTTAGCTAATTCCTTTTTCAAAATATTTTCATGTTTATGAGGGGAATAAAGGGTTCTAGACCAAGAATTTCTGTCAATAATATCAAAATCGGAAATGTAATTTGAAACCAAAAGATGTAAATCATAAAGTTCATGTTAAATAAACGATAAATGCTTCCTAGTTTACTGATCGAAGCTCTAAGTAAAGCCGATTTCGACCGAAAGATAATTTTGACAGAACGCGGTAAGTTACATTTTAAAGAGATGCACTTCAGAATAATTTTCTAGCGTCTACACTCTTGAAGAAACTTTAATATGTATAATTATAATATGTTATATACCCTTCAATGTAATTGGTACATACCAATGTATTTCTTATTAAACAGTTTTTGAACCAATGATGCTTGTTCTGCATGTTCCAATCGTGTTTATCAATTGCTCATGGCACATGTGAACAATTGATGCCACTTTTTAAAATACCTTAAATCAAAGAATTATTTCTTCAAAAAACATCGAAAAATTCTATTACACAAAGAAAAGACTATTCGAGCAAAGGGATATTTTTACTATGAAAAAGGGACAATTACGCAAAGGGACATTTTTGCTATTTAATAATAAGTAAATGAAATAAAATGTCTACGCGTGTCCCTCTATCCGTTGTCTTTTTTAACGGGATTTCGTAGACGTAATCAAGAAAGGTCAATTTTTGTTTAGAGTGTCTATGTTTTAGAGATGTTTTCAAAAAAATTTAGTGGGAATGAAAGAAGATCGTGCATCTTTTCAATTCTAAAAACTAATTGAAGGGTGAAAAATATCTGCGCAAAAGTAATTAACGTCAGCACACTAATTGAAATGTGTGTGGCAATGTTTCATGAACTCTTTTAGATCCAAGCACTCATAGTTTTGCAATATTCCTCATGTATATAATAGCGAATGATCGAGTAACGCTCCTGACGTCATCCACAATGAAACTCGTGCCATGGCATGATAATTTGATAATATGTTTTGGTAATGTTTAACATGCATGGAAAGGCTTTATTGTTACAAGGCTGAACTGGATAAGGTAACTTAATTGTTTTACTGGTAAGACTGTCATTTCAGAGGATTGAAGAAACAAAAAAGTGGTCTACAATGAACGCTTTCAACTGGAAGTTAACTACTGTAGTTAAGGTTAAAAAGGTCAACTATCAAAATATCACCAAACAGGCAATTGCTTCCTTCAAATAAAGAAGCAATTTCCACCCATCATATCTTGACGAGCGATTTTCTAGTTACTTTGTAGTTTTTGTGATCTAATTTTATGGATAAAAAGTCGCACAAATATTGAAACTTGAAACGTTTGCTCTAAAACGTACATAAAAATAATTTAATTTTGCGGTTAAAACATGAATTATTTCAGTAAGTTTTCTGATCCGTCACAATTCGCGGTAATGTTTCTTAAAATTTATTTTATGAACTTTTAATGGAGTACGCAGTAAGTAATTTCATTGAAAACTTTAAACGAAACTTCTCATTCCAAATTTCAGGCATTTTTTAACGTTTCATGTTTTAATTTTGCGTTGTATCGCGCTACCGTTAACTTTTTCCATAAATGTTAACTTCAAAACCTTCGCCTATTGTTGGAAAAGATTCTAAACATACATCTGTTACTTTATTAAAAATTACTTTGAGTTCGAGCAAAATGTACTTTTGTCAGGAGTTATTAAAAAGTGTTTTCTAAAATTTTTACTTCATGAAATTGATACAAATAAAGCTCTAGCGTAATTGTAACTATTAAAAGAGGATGAGGAGTTTATTGTACAAAAGAAAGAAAAATGCTTAAATTCAGGAAAATTGCACTAGCTCTTACAGCAAATAAGAAGTTATTTTTAAAGCTCTTTCATTCTAATTTACAAAAGAAGTAATCTAGACATTAAGAAACGGCATTTTTTCTTCTTTGTGTTCCTATTGAAAATTACGAACAAAACTTCTGAACTCTCGCTTCACAAAGAAATGTTTCATGTTTTTCTTAACAATGAAATGTTTTTTTTTAGCATTAAAAGAAATACTACGCATAATATTTCGTTTCTTAAAGAAATACATTTACTGCATCCAGTTTCATAAACATGCAAAAGGTTTCTAAGGCATTGAGAAGATTTACATTCTAATTAATATTCAAATGAATAAAATACAAAGTTTATGCAAATTACATTAAAAACACGTAGAGAACATATTTGATAGTGGCACACTATTAAATGCGTATAGAAAAAGCATTACCCCCCACCCCTCCGCATAAAAAGAACATATGAAATGCATTTTCTTCATCACTTTGACTTGTTCTGGTTATTTCTAAAATAATAGAATGTGTATATGTAGCTTCCTTTTATCGCTAGATGACACAATTATGTTAAGTAGCAGCTACGAATTAAAATTCAAAATTAAATTAATAAAGTGCGTTGTTGCATTTCCACTGTTGTCTAACTGTAACTACTCTGAATTATTTTGGTATGAGTTTTTCCAAAATTTTGACTAAATAATAAGTCTAAATGTAGACATTATATTTATGCATAAGTACTTATACCACATATAGATTGTGGAATCGAAATAACTCAGTCACATTTATACTTCTACCCATTTGGCTCAAAAATTTGAGACAATCATTTTTAATACTAAACTAGCTGCGACGCCCGACTTTTCTCGGTCTACCTTGAAAATAAAAGTTATGTCAAATGACGCATGTTCAACAACCAGGCTTGAACAAAAAAAAATCAGTAAAATTTTGCGGCAGATTGCGGAAAAATAACCAAAAAGTAAACATTTTAAATCCCCGATTGCAGGAAAAGCCTTTAAAACAAAAGTCAGCATTTTATTTATTTATATTCAAGAAAAAAATGGCAGCAGATCTTTCTTCTCAATGATTTTCTTCACGCTACAAATTTTAATAAAAGCATTGTTACGGAAAGTTGAGATGAAGCACTGATTAATAATTTGAATGGAGGAAGGCCCTCGAAAAATAGGGATTTCATGTCGAAATCTATGTGTCATAATTAATAGTTTTTAATGGATATTATCGCTAATTATTATCGAAAGATTACGTTAAATATCCAAACATAAAGATGGGAAGATTACGAATCCATCGATACGATGGTCAATTCACTGTGGTTCGGGAGAAGAAACTTGGACATAGATGACTACATAGATACATAGGTACATACGCTCTGTTTTTAATTATATAAGATACTATATACAGAAAACACGTGCCAAATGAATTAGTTTCGGGAGCCACATTTGCCCTGTTAGCCGTAGGTTGGGCACCACTGCTTTAGAGTAATCTGTGAGTAATTTTTTTAAATAGTGTTTACACGGATATGCCGCAATATGTGCGGTATATGCGCAACGATGCGGCAATATGTGCGCACGGATAAGTGCAATTCCGATTAGATTTTACTGAATACGAATTTTTCTATAATAAAACTATTTGTGCCATTTTTGTTGCAAATGCTCACTTATTGAAGCAAGGCACTTTTATTGAAATAATTTCCAGATAAAACTCCTAAAGATCAATTTTGTATTGATGTAAATGTTTATTCACATGATCATATGACGGACGTGTTTTACAGTTTCTGGCCATAGCGCAAATTTAACACCGAAGCCTCTAAAAATTTCGGTGTTTCTTTCTTGCAGTATCCACACACAGCTCCACATTTGAAGAATATATTCCTTCCGTGAGCCTTGTTGTAGGTCTGAAAAACATTGAAGTTTATCTTAGTAAAAATTGTTTAACAACTATAGGCATTGTTTACAGTAGTGAATTAATTAATGCATCGAGTGAAAAATTAATATTCAACGTCATTAAAGTATCATATCAACATATCAGAACAATAGCAGCTTTTTGAACAGTTTCTGAAAAGCGTTTAATTGTTAGAATAAAGTTGTTTAATTCGCAGCAAATTTTGATAAGTCAGAACTTAATAATTTTAACAAACCTTTTAAGCCTAAGATATATGTCTTGTTTGATACTCCTAAAACATTTTACTAAGTATATTATAAGTTTCAGACTACTCATAAGCAAAAAAATTTTTTTTTCCTTAGCTTCAAGTGAAGCGAAGTAAAATATGACGTTTTTTATAATTCACTGAAAAATAACATTGACTTAGAGATAGATCTTGCAAAGAAATACTAAAATTTGTTTTGTGTTTTAGTCACCAAGCAAGGACCTAAATTACTTAATTATTTATATTTTGTAGAAATGATTCAAGTTTGTGGGCAACAGCAGTGGACCCACCATTTTATTGATAAATTCATTATTTAAAAAAGCCAAACTCTAAAAAAAGATTTTTGTACAAATACAACGTATAGTGCCCCCAATAAAAGAGATAAGGTCAGAATATATGAAGATAAAATACCGCCCACGCTCAAAAAAGCCGCCAACAACACCTGGCCCATACAAACGATAAGTATCAACACTTAAATATCAATGAACCTCTTATTGCTGAATGAATGAACAACTCACATACCGTTTCGTAAGTGGTCAGACGTGATCTAGGATCATATTCTCCATCTTCTGTGCTGTAGTTAAAACGCAATTGAGTTGGTGGAAAATTGTCACACCGGGAGCAAAAGGATGCACAACTTCGGCAACCTGTTCATAACAAAATGATTCAAAAAACTGTCAGGCATCCATTACGTTTAATGGGGTTGTTTCCATTAGTCAAAAGTACTACTTTTAGTACACTGAAATTGGTAGAATAAGCAAAAAAGAAATAACAAAGAGCCAAAAAAAAACTTTTATTTTCCCAACAGTTATTTTTGATTTAATTTTTTTTAAATATCCGATTTAAGAAATAAGACGTGGTCTTTATGGTGTCACAAGTGATATACTTTGGCACGCTGCTCCATTGGCACACTAAATATTTACGCTTTACTGTCAACCGCGTTGCCAGGACATAGCTTGCGCTGTGCGCTAATGGCATCAGTGAATGGCATTTCATTACTTGTGATGTCATGTACAGAAGCGTAAAAAATTAATTTCAATATGCGAACCGATAAAATAATTGTTAAAATATATTAAACTTCGTCAAATTATTTTTAAAAAATGGTTAAATCCTAGATTTCTCAAAAAAAAAACTTTAAAAATTTCGGAAACAACCCAATTTTCTCACTTGAAGAACACGTCGTTTTAAAACTTACTTTTTAAAAAATAAATTTAAAAATAATTTACGGTTTTAACGGGTTTTTTTTTTATATTACTTCATTTTACACTTTTGCATGACAGAAAAATGTATACGATTTCACATAATCACATTTGCTGTAAAATGAACGGTGCCAACCAAATAAGGATACGTTCAAGCATTCGTTGAATTAATGCGATATCGAATATCGTAAGTTCTATCAAGTAGGAATGTTTACTTTTTGTTTCAGTACTATCTGGAATTGTTATTGTTTTAGTACTAAGAAGTATTTTTCTTTGTTTTAGTTCAATGTATTATCTTTCAGTGCTGCTAGAGTAGCACTGAAAGATATATATGAAACATTTATTAAAGTATATATATGAAACATTTATTTTTTTAAATGCGTTCCTAACTTAGTATTCAAATTCTAAAGAACAGGCGTATCTATACTTCACACATTGCATTTAATACATACATTTACTTTACATTTAATTACACATTTTACACTTAATAACGGCATAATGCATGAAGTCACTTTTTACCTTTATTATGTGGACCTTCCCCTTTTACGAGTGTTTTCTTAATACATGTGACTTTTCCGTGATGTTTTACACTCTTTTCAAGGCCATGATGTTTAAAAGTTTTCCCACATCAAGCATTCATGCTGAATAATTTGAAGGTATGAGATTTCTAAAAAAAGACTTTAAGAGCTTGAGAATGTGGGTGCTTTTTGCTTTCTTAGTATTTTCCTGACGTATGAATCTTTTCCGTGATTTTTTGCACTCTCTCCAAGACCATGATGTTTCAAATTTTTCCCGCACTAGGCATCCACGCTGAATGATTTGAAGAACAATTTTAAGACATGATATTTCTAAGGAATTACTTTAAGCCACATTATGTCCAGGGACTAATTTAAGAAGACGATTGCTAGCTCAGTCATGTATACATGTTAAAAATTATTTTCAGCACGTCATGATTAGATAGTTGAGATTTTGGAGGAATTGCCAAATGTTGGGCAACAATTATTTAAGTCTAGACAACGTCAACAAAGCAGATAAAAGTCAGCACCCAATCTTTAGCGTCAAAAAACACGGAAGAAATGTAAAAATGCCAAAAGCTCACATTCTCAAAATCCTCCCACCATTAAAAAAAATATTTACCTAAATGTTTAAGTCATTACGATGTGACATTTGATTGGTAAAAATCATTTATTTCTCTTAACATCTTACAGTCATTTATATACTGTATCTTTAAAAAAGTATGCTTTTTTACCTTGTTATTTAGTTTTAAATTGGATTTCGAATTAATACTAATAGAAATATATTACATTAGAAGTCTGGTAGCAGTATGTTAGAACTAAGAAAGGAATTTCGAGTATCTTACCCCTGCTTGTGCAACAAACATCTTCACATTCTTTAATTAAGTATTCTTCAGGAAGGATAGTTACCGGTTTTGGCACTTTTGTCCACATCTTATGATGTTTCTCACAGTGTGGGATGTGCAAGATTTGCTCAGTGTGTCGATTACATCTAAAACAAAAACATGGTATAAAAGTTTTTTTTTTTTTTTTGGCCATTGCTTATTATCCTCACTTAACCAAACATGATGTTGCTCTGATTTTTCATATTGCCGTGACAACGAGAATAAGCTAAGTCGCTATTTTAATATTTATTAAGAGGACACATTTTTGTCGCCATGGATATAAATCGTTTACATTCATTAAGCAAATTTTACTTCTAAAAAGGGAGTAAGGTACAAAATTACGTTTTTTGAGGAAGAAAATCAGCATAGATAAACATAAAAAGCAAACCTCATCAAAATACAAAATACCCAGAATACTAGTTTTCATTATTTAAGATTGAAAAGAAATAAAGATACATAACGTTGTGAGCTGTAAATAGTCTTTATGATAAGTGTACTGATGGATATCGGTCTTAATTTCTTTATCATTACTACCTTACCCTAATTACCATCTATTTTTTATGGATGTGCCCCGCATTACCTATTCTAGAAAATCTCAAGTGATAATATGACGAGTGCAAATTTCTCTATTAGTTCCATTCCATTCCATTTGTAGAAACAAGAATCCAGAAGAGTAGTGTCTTACTGCAATTCGTGATTGGGAAAACCATAATTAAATTTCAAAACGTCAAATATCATATGATTTTTTTCCCTCATTTTCGTGACAACGAGATCAGTTTCTGTGTTATTGAAATTCATTTCCTAGGACCACTAGCACTTCTAAGGCTTTTTCCCAGGACTTTTTGAAAAAAAAAACTATCTACAGCAATTTCAGCCAAGACTATTTTAACTGTTACTTTATGTTTAGGTTTATAAAAAAAAAATTTAACTACTTATTTGTCCACTCAATTACATGTCCACTTGTTACACTTCTTGTGTAACAGAGTGGACAATATTTATGGAAATAGTAAACAAGTCCCATCTGTTATTGATGTTTTTCCAAAAACTTGGCCTAACAAATTTATAGAAAAATTGAATTAAATACAAAATTTTAAAAAATGAAACATTGTCTATCTATTTTCTCTGCTTAAACATAGAGATTACTTCTATCTTCAATAATAGTGTCCACTCTGTTGCAGGTATGTCCACTCTGTTACAGGAATATTTTAACTGATTTAATTGTATTTTTTAATACTTAATTTAAAGGTTAATTTGCATAGAACTACACAATTACTAACTAGAATAATCCAACGTCATCTTTTTTCAAGTTTGTTTCATATAATAAACTAACTTTTGCAACTGATTTTTTTTAATTTTGTATTTTTGAGTAAGGTAATTAGCAATAAAACTTAAATGTGCCTTTTGCAATGACATTGTAAGTATTTGTATGAAAGATATGTTCCATTTGTTTATATTAAACAAAAAAAATTCAAAAAATAATTGAAAAGTTGGAATTTTTTGTTGTTTTTAAATGTGTAACAGAGTGGGCAAAATCTTTTGTTTCATCAAGAACTGAGAAAATTGGATATTAATACCAAGTTGAGCTAATTAATTGTTATAGTTCAGATAAATTAAACCCTTTTTCCATTATTTGACATTAATTTTTCTTGGATTAGATGACTTTGAAAAAAAAAGTTTTGAAAACTGAAATGTACCATGGTAACCGAAATGACTCGAAAGCAAAACAGTAAGCTCAAAACTTTGTTGTGAATAAATAAATCAATTAAGTTAGATCAAATATACTTTAGATTAAAAAAATGTTGCTGTGAGCAAATTTTCATTTTTACAAAACTAAGGCTAAATTACAGAGAGGCAGACGTGCACATCTGAAACAAACCAACAAACATCCCTATAAACTAATAGATACGTCCATTTCCGCCTATAAACAGGATATTAGCCTTTCCACGTAATTGATGGTCTGACTATACATTTGTAATCGCATTTTATTAGGTCTATTGCCCTAATAAACGGAAGGGGTACACTAAGAAACTACCATCCCCTGCCTCTCTCAAAACCCCGCAACTGATTACATAGTTTCTTTTTCGTATCTTTTCGTGATGGAAGATGGCTTTTTTCGCTCTTCATGCAGTAAAATATACAGCCAGAACACCACAGAAACAATAGGTGTTCTGTTAAAAAAAAAAGAAAGTTCCTTGTTGCATACAACTCTTCCAAAGTTGAAGAACATGGCAAAAGCATAAATTGTATTGATTCTTTTGTTCAGCTAGCTGATTAAGGTTATTTTTATGCAGCTGTGAAGATACTTTGTTTTGTTGCAAGTCTACTTTTTTAGTGGCAACTGATATCATTTGAATAATTTTGTCTTAAATTTCTATTTCGTGTTGATCTTTCCTTCGTGTGTTATGAGGAATGTTTTGTGTGCTAAGTCACAATAAAATATACAATAAAAAAAAATAGTTTAAAAAATTGACTAACTCGAAAAAAATACGCACAATACAAAAACAATGATGTCGTTAGAAAGTAAAACTTAACTTTTTCTAAGAATTAAAGTTTCAATCTATAGAGAGTTTAACATGAATTTGTTGAGCTTTCTGTTACATTTCCTTGTAGGCCAACAATGAATTCGGTTGCTAATTGCTGAATGAAGGCTTAGCCGTATTTAAAATCGGCTTTAAAAAAACTTTATAATTCGAACTCTATGACGTTTTTTGCTCTCCTTTGGAAGCGAAAAAGTAATTTCCTTTGCGAAGTCGCACAACACATTTATGGACCAAAAAGATTTTCGTTGGACTAAAGAGAAATTTTAAAGGTTAACTGGCCGATCTGCGCTTACGTCATCGAATGTATCTTTGCCAGCTAACAGGCATTGACTGTAGTACGATGATGGACTGAGTCGCAACTGTACAATCAAGAGGAAAAATTGAATATCCTTTCAAAAGCCTTACATTATTAAAAATCAATGTCAAGTATTTTATTTGCCATTAAATAGAAACTGGCAACAGATAAAAATTTTAAACCACTGCATTTTACTTCCTTGTCGGCAACAATGAATTCGGTTATTAATCGCGTGAATAAAGGCTTAGCTGTTACTAAAATCTGCTTTAAAAAAACGTTATAATTCAAATTTTATGAAACATGAAATTTCCAAACACATTCTATCAGACGCGGAAAAAAATTCTCTTTATTTTGGAATTAAATTTTAAAATCTTTAACTATGTTTTCACTGTAAAAGTCGCGAAAAACCTTTTTGATTTTGATTAATATCTTCGTTAATTAATGTCATCCAAAGATGAAACCTTGCTAAGAACATTCTCGATCAACTCTCCTTTCTAACAATGTTTTTTTTTTTTTTCAAAATCGGTCCAGCCGTTTAGGCGCTAGAGTGCCACAGAGAGTCACACAGATACACAGATACACAGATACATAGAAACACAGACAGGTCAAACTTATAACCACTTTTCTTTTTGTGTCGGGGGTTAATAAACTTTTAAATTGTTGGCAAACGACAATTAGGAATTTAAGCCTTTTTTTTCTTTTTTTTTACATCAAAACGTTCCAACGATTTTATTAGCTAAATCATTGGCCTACATTATGAAACAAAATTAAGACTACATTATGACAAGCTACGATAAAATTAAAAATTATAAAAAAAACCCGACTGAGCATCACCACACTAGAGTCAATGCCTGTGAACTGAAAAATGGCGTTATCATGCGTCGGCCGATCTTCAGCCATATTACGTTTTTACGGAAATCCTGTTACATGTTAAATTTTTCATATCACGCTTCTTTTAATCTCCAAGTATTTGATATTTCAAAACAGAAAATCAAAGTTGGATTCAAAATCCGTAGTAAGCGGTATTTTCCCAAAATTACAAAAAAAAAAAAAGTAAATTATTGGAATTTTTAGAGAATTTCTCTGACGCAATTTTTAACTTGGCGAGAATTTTTGATGTTATTCTTTGCCACTATTTTTAGTCTAAATTACATAGAAACTACTTTGGCAAATCTATGTACGCATTTTTTTTTTTTTTTAATTTTTAACAAAACAATCAATAAAATGAGACTAAATTCTCCATTACAATGAAAAAATATCCAGCAAATAATTAAATTAAGCTTTTAAAGTCCACCAAGTAAAAACCGACTCATTAAATAACATGAAAAGTTGATTAAAATAATCCTGAAAACAAACAAACCTACATTCATCAATAATAATCCGCCAAAAAGACTTTTTTATAAAAGGTGCGTCACTTTACTTGGCAATTTGTTTATTTTCTACCTTGGCGAAACAAGAAAATATCGTTTATGTTTGCTCCTCTTTTTCGAGTTTTACATTTCTATGAAACTTTTAATAACAATTAATGATGCAACTAATGGCGGTATGTTTTTTTGTCATAGTGCGTCATTTGACACAGTATTGCTTTTCACGTCTTCACCTTCAACAAAGAATAAAATATTTGGCCCTGAAAATTCTTTTGAAGGAAGGTATTAATGAGCATTTAACTTTTCAAGAAAGGTAAAGAGATTTACTTCTTTAAAATAAAAAGGTTGAATGTACAAACAATTAAATCAAAAGCTAACATTTCTTATTTTTATTAAAAGAAAATCGGAAAATTTTCAAATTTCAAAATTATAAGTATACTACAGATATATTTATACAGAAAATATATATCTAAAAGGTATGGCAGGTATTAGTGTAGCAGAAGTACAGTTTCAAAAGGTATATTTTTCATCTTGGCGATTATTTTTCATTTTATTTACTGTTGTCTTACTTGATTAAACTTACAATGAAATTACATTCTTTGGCGATACCATGCATTATTTTGTTTATTAATGGACTTATGATAAAACGAACCATTAAATAAGACTAAATGTTGCGTTAAAATAAAAAGTAGTTCACCTAATGATTGAATTAAGCTAATAAAAATATATAAAAAATGTCCGCCAAACAAAAAACAAGCTAAATGAAAAACGTGAATGGTTCTTCTGAAAAAAATCGCCAACTAAATTAAACAAATCTTAAAGCTGTTTCTTCAGTGTCAGAAACTTTCGTTTCTAAGAGTTATTAGACGTAGCAACAGCGACAACTTTTCAAAATACAACAACAGGTTTCGTTAGCTAAAACTTTTTTTTTTTTTACTAAACTATAGAATTAAAAAAGACTGTTGGCTAGGGGAAAAAATCAAAATTATACTCATTGAGTGAAAACATTGTCGATTGGCAAGTTTTTACTTCTATATAAACACTTCAAAAATACTTACCCAAGTGGATAAGGTAGCAAGTTTTGAAAACCTAATGCTGTAACTGTACAAAACTACTACATTTCTTACATGCGGGATAAAGGTAAACTAGCCCTCTCTGTCAGGATTGTTTTTTATCTAATGATAAGAGAAATTCAAAGATAATTTTCTATCGACGGTTAAATTTTCTTGAGCCGACATCACACTTGAAACTTTAACGTAGAAAATACAATGTCCAGTTAACTATAATATAACAGGTAACACAGAACCACATTTTTTTTTTTTTTTTTTTTTTGTCATCATTATGTACTTGTACTTGAGGTAAAACATCAATAAGATGAGACAGATATTACTTATGTGCATCTTACTCGTCAATTCATCATAAAAATAATCATTCACAATGCTACAAAACTCATTATGGAGCCATAAGACTCATTTACAGTACGTTTTTTGCTCTCCTTTGGAAGCGAAAAAGTAATTTCCTTTGCGAAGTTGCACAACACATTTATGGACCAAAAAGATTTTCGTTGGACTAAAGAGATATTTTAAAGATTAACTGGGCTATCTGAGCTTACGTCATCAAATGTATCTTTGCCAGTTAACAGGCATTGACTCTAGTACGGTGATGGCCTGAGTCGCAACTGTACAATCAAGAGGGAAAATAGAATATCCTTTTAAAAGCCTTACATTATTAAAAATCAATGTCAAGTATTTTATTTGCCATTAAATAGAAACTGGCAACAGATAAAAATTTTTAAATCACTGCATTTTATTTCCTTGTCGGCCAACAATGAATTCGGTTATTAATCGCGTGAATAAAGGCTTAGCTGTTACTAAAATCTGCTTTAAAAAAACGTTATAATTCAAATTTTATGAAACATGAAATTTCCAAACACATTCTATCAGACGCGGAAAAAAATTATCTTTATTTTGGAATTAAATTTTAAAATCTTTAGCTATGTTTTCACTGTAAAAGTTGCGAAAAACCTTTTTGATTTTGATTAATATCTTCGTTAATTAATGTCATCCAAAGATGAAACCTTGCTAAGAACACTCTCGATCAACTCTCCTTTCGAACAAATTTTTTTCTTTCAAAATCGGTTCATCCGTTTAGGCGCTAGATTGCCACAGACAGACACACAGATACACAGACACGTCAAAATAAACCCTCTTCCTTCGTGTGTCGTGGGTTAAAAACATGATACAGCATTATGTTTTCATTGTGTAATTTTAATTGTAGTTCACAAAAATCCGAAAAGGTAGAAAGTCCCAAATTGTTATCAACCCCTCCTTAATACTAAATGAGTAACGCTTTTGCCTCAAAAAGTTTACTTCCGTCAAACACTTTCTTTCCGTCACAACATTTACTTATCCTAGTTCCCTCGATTTGGGATCCCCTTCGCTCTGATGTTAAAAGCGTGAAAGCGAGAAGCATTTAGCATTACGAGGGCGTTGCTTTGTGTATAAATATTTCGTATAATGTTTCAAAATAACCAATACTTACTTATTTTGATTTTCTGCTTGGACATGCTCGCAATGGCTGGAGGAGACCCATTTAATTTTCTCATTTTTACAGCACATAATTTCTGAAATCATATTCAGTTTCAATTGTTTTTATTCTTTTATTCAACACAAAAGGCTTTTTTTTTTTTTTTTTTTTGAGAATAAACAATTGTTAATTGTTTTCATTTGCCCGTCTTTGGCGTTTGGTTCCTTTTTAGTCTACTTTCCCAGTAAAAGTCAAAACAAGAAGATAAATGCATAAAAGAAGGCTTAATAAATCTTTAAAATATCGCGAAAAACAAAAAAAAGGTTAAAAATAAATAAAATAATTAAATAAATATCGAAAAATTAAAAATTGGAAAGTATGGTATTGAGATGGTCTGTCTATCTGCCTCCCCCCCCCCCCAAATAACTTTTGAATAAATAGTCCGATTCGAACAAACTTTTTTTTGTTCGAAAGATCTCGGCAAGGACACCTCATTTCTATATTTCACTTTTTGATTTGAACTATTTTTTGTTCAATTTTGAACAGTTCAAAAAACTTAACATTAGCACCTACGGGGAAATTCAAGGCAATTCCGAACTATAAGGCGAATTTGCTTCAAACAAACTTTGTAGGAAAAAGTTTTGATGAAAAACTTGTATATAAAATATCTTTATGATTTGAATGATTTTCCGTTCAATTTTGAACAGTTCAAATCCCTTAACATTAGCGCCTACGGGGAAACTGAAAGTCAATGCAAATTCCGTACTTGAAGGCGGATTTTTTCCAAACAATTTTTGCCTGTACACAGACACAAACGCACATGTCTACATACATACACACACACACGAACGCCTACACACACACACGAACGCCTACACACACACACGAACGCCTACACGCACACGTGCGTACACAGCACTCACTCACACACATGCATACATACACTTTTACACACACGCACACATGCGCCTACACAAAGACACACGCGCATACACACGCTCGTGATTGCGAAAAACATAATTTGAATTCAAGATGCCAAAAATTCAAATTAATATTTTTTTTTTTTTTTGATATGATGTATTTATTTTAATGAGATTATTAATTTTCATAATTATTTTTTCGTTTTGAAAGTTCTTAAAGAATTTTTTTTTAAGGAAAAAGTGTATTAGCTGCATTGTTTAAAAGGCGCTGCTATTTTTTTTTCTTTTTTTTTACGCATCTAATTTCTTTAGATGAGTGAGGAACATTTTATTCCTAGAAATTAGCTTAAAGTATTAAAAAAATATGTTTGAAACAATTTGCGATTTTAGCTATTTTTGAGAATATCGATCAGGTACTAGAAAGTAGTATGGGTATACGGGAAAGTAGGCTCGTATAGTTCCAGACGAGCCTACTTCTTGTTCAACTTGGACCAGGGGCAGCTGCAGCACCTACGCTCACCGGCCTCTGCAGGCGCTGCTTCTCTGGCCCTGAGCATTGTCCCGCTGAATCCGATTCTCCTGGGCGGTGGCGTCCATGTCCTACACATGCACGCTCACATACATACATAAATACATACACACGCGCGCCTTCACACACATGCCTAAGTGCATACATACAGGTTTATGCACGCACACACACAATTCTACGCATTTACGCACCTGCGCCTACACACACTCACACAACTATACACATGTAACTATCCAGTAGGAGGGGCAGACTTGGGGGGACAGGAGCCGCACAGTGTGGCATAGTGGGCAAAAATCCACCGAACTCGCGGGTTTTAAGCTAGGATCTTCTATTATGGCTCAAAATGCGGCAAAATTCTTCGACTATTTCGTAGTCGTGCTACAATTTTGAATTTCTTAACCCCCTAAGCCCCGCAGAGCTCAGAATGGACCCAAGTCGCGATTTTGAAAACTAAAAAGCATGACCATATTTTTTCCCTGATATATGGCTCAATGTTTAGTACAAATCGAGTAATTGGATGATAAAACACAACTTTTGATCGCTGCCGCGTGTTTAGAAATGCTTTTTTCCACAGTATAAGTCATTAAAAACATGATTTTTCAGGTTTTTTCCGTTGAAAAAATGGGTTTTAACGGTCTTCACAAATCTCTCGCGCAAGAACAACTATATATTTTAATTCTAAATTACTACTTTTCAATCATTTTTCAAAGTTCAAAAGGCAAAATCCTCCTTACAACACCGAAAAATCGCTCAAAGTCCGAATTTCAGTTCGAGATCCTACCATTGTCAATGTGAAATAGCGGCAAACAGCTTATTTTGTATGTATACATTTATATGCATACATTTCAAGAATAAATCGTCTACGTTCAAGTAAAGACCTTTACATTTAGAATTTTCAAATACTTTAATGGTTTTTAGAAAATTTGATGTATTAAAGTAACAGTTGAGCAAATGTGTAGACGCAAAATTAGAATGTTTGTCTGCTTCCTTGGAATAATCGTAAAAACACATGTTAAAATTTTTATGTTTTAAACTAACAATTAATGCTCAGATGAACCTATTTAGACTCCGTGTTGTTCCTAACAACATCATTTATAGGTTATATATAATACAGCTAAATTTAAGGTAGGACTGAAAGGATAAATGAAATTATGATTTTACTTCACTTTATTTAATTTAAAAAACGAATATTTACAAACATATGTCCATTAGCTTTCACTTTAGAAATATGAAAAACAGGAAAGACATGTTATTTTAACTTTATTATAAAGTTTGATTGAATTTATATTAAAGTTTTTGTTGTTTTGTTGGTCTAACACGCAGATACTAATTTTAAAAAATGTAATTTACATAATTTGTTTAAATACTTATTTATGTAACAGAGGACAAAGTTTTCCATTTTGTATACTTATGTAAAAGAGTAAACATACCTGTTACAATTCTAATATTACGATTAATCCAAGGAAACAGACGAACATACCAATTTTGCGTTTACACATTTGCTCAACTGTTACTTTAATACATTAAATTTTCTTAAAATCATCAAAAGCATTCGGAAATTCTAAATGTAAAGGTCTTTATTCGAACGCAGACGATTTATTCTCCAAATGTATTACACTATTGCACAGATGTATTCTCGTGGACAATGGTAGGATCTCAAGCTGAAATTCGAATTTTTACAATTTTCGGTGTTTTAGGGAGGTTTTTCGCTTTTGAACTTTGGAAAAAGATTGAAAAGTTGTAGTTTAGAATTAAAATATATATTTGTTCCTGCGCGAAAGATGTGTGAAGACCGTTAAAACCCATTTTTTCAACTAAAAAACCTGAAAAATCATGTTTTTAATGGCTTATACCGTGGAAAAAAAGCATTTCTAAACACGCGGAAGCGATCAAAAGTTGTGTTTTATCATCCAATTCCTCGATTTGTACTAAACATTGAGCCACATATCAGGGAAAAAATATGGTCATATTTTTTAATTTTCAAAATCGCGACTTGGGTCCATTCTGAGCTTTGCGGGGCTTAGGGGGTTAAAAAATTCAAAATTGTAGCAACACTTCGAAATAGTTGAAGAATTTTGCCGCATTTTGAGCCATAATAGAAGATCTTAGCTCAAAACCCGCGAGTTCGGTGGATTTTTGCCCACTATGCCACACTGTGAGCCGTTTCTAGAAATAATCCCCCCCCCCCCCCCCAATGAGTAGGGTCTGTCGCAACTTGTGATTGCGAAACACATAATTCGAATTCAAAATGTCAGAATTCAAATCATTATTTTTTTTTTACCTCCTTGTACTTTGACATCGGTCAAACACCATCCATGTCGGAAAAAGGTGAATACAGTTCTATTTTCTAGCAGATGTTTTGCAAGAAAACACCTCTGAATCCCAGATACTTCGCAAAACATATGCGAGACCATGGCGTAATAACTAAATTTTCAGTTCTTGGCATTTCTGAGGTAGATCCAGAGAGTAAAGAATTTTACATAGAGAGAGGCCCCTATGGTAAAAAGGAGACAAAATTCAAGCCGGAATGGAATCGTTTCCAAAATTTTGAAAGTATTTTTTCCTGAAAGAGCATGCTTAAAAACATAGGATCTGACCCTTTTTTAAATGATACATAAAATTTTAATATTTTTAAAAAATTACTTAAATTGGTGGACTTTATTGTTTACACTTCTGTCGTGTGATATCACAAATGTTGAAATGCCATTTAATGTTGCCATTCACAAAACAAAATATTTAATTATCATCTTCCCTCACGTGTACTGGCAACGATATGGTTGATAGCTAGCGTAGAGCGCAATTTTAATTCGATGCTTGATTATCATAACGTGGAAACGTAGTAGAAAGATGCGCCAAATTGCATCATTTGTGACGTCATAAAGACCACTCCTTGTTTGAAAAATCGGACATTTTAAAAAATTAATTAAAAAAAAAAACTGTTGGGAAAATAAAAGTATTTTCTGGTCCATGTATTTTTTTTTTTTTTTTTTTTGAGCAATCACGATTGCTTATTGTTCTCACTTCACCGTTCTTGATGTTGAGGTTCCTTTCTCAGCTTGGTCCAGGGACACCAGCACCACCGTCCACCGGCCTCTGCAGGCGGCGCGGCTGCTCCGGTCCTGAGCTATCCGCTTCTGCTGGTCGGGAGCGTCCATGTCCTACACACATGCACGCTCACACTCACGACTTCACACACATACACTCACACATGTCTACGTGCATACACACAGGTCTACGCACACAATCACACACACCCACACAGCTATGCACACGTAACCGCCCAGGAGGAGGGGCAGGCTTGGGGGGACAGGAGCCGTTTCTAGAAACAATAACTCCAATCAGTAGGATCCTGTCGCAGTTCGTGATTGTGAAAAACATAATTTCATTCAAAATTTCAGAATTCAAATTAATTCTCTTTTTTATTTGACACGCTTTTATTAGTTTCACCTGTATGTATGTATGTTTGTATGTATATATGTATGTATGTATCTTGTAATGGAATCTTGCAGCTCAAATTTCGCCCACTTCCTGCGATCGGATTCTTTTGAAATTTGGCACGCGATCTCAGACCCGATGACAATGCAATGTTCTATAATCAAATTAATTAATTAACCCTTTTAATTGTTAGTTTCCTCCAATTTTAATCAATATTTTGGCATAAATCCAACAATGTGAAAAAGGAAAATTTTTAAAAAATACATCAAAAAGTGCTCGCAAAAATTATTTAAAAATATCTACAAAAACCTTTAATTTTTCTGCATCAGACAAAATTTGTTCCAATGTTCCAAGGTAATTAGAACATGAAATATATTTGTTTTTAACTAATTTCATGCCAAAATTTAGGTGAGCCTTCAATTGGAAATTCATTGCTGATCAGACCATTGTTGAACAAAACTTTTATTCAAACGCATCTCAAATTTTCAAAGTAATATA
This sequence comes from Uloborus diversus, assembly GCF_026930045.1. Classification (NCBI taxonomy): domain Eukaryota; kingdom Metazoa; phylum Arthropoda; class Arachnida; order Araneae; family Uloboridae; genus Uloborus; species Uloborus diversus. The sequence goes on along the minus strand of NC_072731.1, from coordinate 97,171,841 downwards.
AATATGATTTCTGCAAACATACATCGTTGACTCACAGTAGCTTCCCATCGGGGTGCCCTTGTCTTAACTTTATGATATTACCTCGCACTCGTTTTATAAATAATTTCGTCGCCTGATAATTCTCCAACATAAGACTAAAAAGCAGAAAAATAAAATAATAGTTTAAAAAACTAAAAAAACACGCTTTCGTAGCAAAATGAACTAAAAAGTGAAAAATAATCTTTGGATGATAGTAGTTGACCAATCACTTAATTTTAATGTAATACAAAAAAGCGTGAGGGGCTTCTTATCAGTTGTCTTGAATTTCTTCCATTTGTTGTCCAAGCAAAAATGTAAATAGACAGCACCCCACGCTTTTTTGTATTACATTAAAATTAAGTGATTGGTCAACTACTATCATCCAAAGATTATTTTTCACTTTTTAGTTCATGTTGCTACGAAAGCGTGTTTTTTTAGTTTTTTAAACTATTATTTTATTTTTTAATTAACACGCTTTTATTAACTTCACCTGTATGTATGAATGTATGTATGTATGTATGTATGTATGTATGTATGTATCTTGTAACGGAATCTTGCAGCTCAAATTTCGCCCACTTCCTGCGATCGGATTCTTTTGAAATTTGGCACGCGACCTCAGACCCGATGACAATGCAATATTCTATAATCAAATTAATTAATTAACTCTTTTAATTGTTAGTTTCCACCAATTTTAATCAATATTTTGGCATGAATCCAACAATGTGAAAAAGGAAAAATTTTTAAAAATACATTAAAAAATGCTCGCAAAAATTATTTAAAAATATCTACAAAAACCTTTAACTTTTCTGCATCAGACAAAATTTGTTCCAATGTTCCAAGGTAAATAGAACATGAAATATAATTGTCTTTAAATAATTTCATGCCAAAATTTAGGTGAGCCTTCAAATGGAAATTCATTGCTGATCAAACCATTGTTGAACAAAACTTTTATTCAAATGCATCTCAAATTTTTAAAGTAATATAAATATGATTTCCGCAAACATACATCGATGACTCGCAGTAGCTTCCCATCGGGGTGCCCTTGTCTTAACTTTAAGATATTACCTCGCACTCGTTTTATAAATAACTAGCAAAAATACCCGGCATTGCCTGGTCAGTAATAATTATTAGAAAAAATCGTTACTTGCTTTTGTTTTCTGTTTTAAGTGAAAGAATTTAAAACACATCTTTTTGACGTGATTAAAAATCGAGTTTCTTCCTTACCCATAAAACTAAAATAGCAATAAGTATAAAGAACAAAGTAGTATTGATTTAGAAACGAAAGCACTATATTTAAGCATATACAAATTTAAAAAACATGAAATTAATCTTCTCATGTTTAAAAAGATTAATCTGTTGATACTTTTTTTTAACATGGAGTCTAAAACCTTCTCTGTATGGCTAATGAAGTACGAAGTGATTAAAAAAAAAGTAGCTGCGCTCGTAATCCCCTTATACTTGCTTTAGTTATTTCGGGAAATTTCAATCATTGTGGCTCTTGGTGCGATTTTACCGAATTTGCGAAAGTCGTTTCGGGGTACCTTCGATGATGCTCCCCCATTCTTTCCTTACTTTGTAAAACGATATGATATTAATTTTCGTTACAGAGATATCGTCGCCAGCTGCTGAGATATTTTTGGTCACCATAAAATGGCGCTAAACTGTTTCATCCGAAATGTTACCAAAATAAGTAATAAAATTTGGTGATTGTTTGAAATTGTGCAAAAAGGAAAATTAATGGAAGTTTTTGTGCTGTTTATGGATTTGCCTAATTTAGTTGCTGGATTATTTAACACAGTAAAAAAAGTATTTTGAAAATTCTTTGATTGGCGATATTTTGTTTACATGGTGAAAGCTGAGAAACATTATTACGTAGTCTTCGGCTTCAAAAACAGCAACGTTGAAAAAACTGCCAAAAGCATCAGCTACGGAAATCTTTCTGCAAAAATTTTGGCGATCTGCTGGTTGTTTGGATAATGAGTAAGTGTTCAATCAGCATAAATAATAATAAAAACCATTAATTACATTAAAGTTCCGTTTAAATGGAAAATCATCAGCCAAATCATGTATTATTTGCCAATCTTGTGCAAAAATCTTACTTCAAGATTTGACTTGAGAAAAGCCTTGAACAATCACGAAAAGCAAAGAAAGTCAACAATACAACAATTGTTGCTATCGACGGGGAGTTGAGATGATACACTAAATACTGTATTGAGTTGAGGAAAGCCTTCGAACATGGATCTAAAAAGCTCATAACTCGTTTTTTATTCTACTTAGAAATTTCGAACAGGTGCCATCTTCAGCAGAAAAATCAGAGCTTTCGATGGACATATAATGTAAATATGTGCAAGCATTTTTTCATCCCAATATTAGAGAATTTATACAAAAATTGTGTTTTATTGCCCCCCTAAGGGGGTTTTGCCCCCCATAACGGGACGAAAACTACCCTATGTGTTATTCTGATGCATAAGCTATATTATTGTAAAGTTTCATCAAAATCCGTTCAGTAGTTTTTGCGTGAAAGAGTAACAAACATCCATACATCCATACAACCATACAGACAAACTTTCGCATATATAATATTAGTAATATTTCGTCGCCTGATAATTCTCCAACATAAGACTAAAAAACAGAAAAATAAAATAACAGTTTAAAAAACTAAAAAAAAAACACGCTTTCGTAGCAAAATGAACTAAAAAGTGAAAAATAATCTTTGGATGATAGTAGTTGACCAATCACTTAATTTTAATGTAATATAAAAAAGCGTGAGGGGCTTCTTATCAGTTGTCTTGAATTTCTTCCATTTGTTGTCAAAGTAAAAATGTAAATAGAGAGCACCCCACGCTTTTTTTGTATTACATTAAAATTAAGTGATTGGTCAACTACTATTTTTCACTTTTTAGTTCATTTTGCTACGAAAGCGTGTTTTTTTTAGTTTTTTAAATTATTATTTTTTTTTTTTTCTCAATCTGTAAATTTTAATGACTAAAAGTAGTACTTTTGACTTAAGGAAACCACCCCATTATGAGAGACATCGGTGCGATAATGAACATGTTATCATAGGATAACATTGATCATGACATCGATAACACTGGTGCATCGGATACACTGGTGTAACTTCCGGCTTCAATCTCTAAGTATAGCTGGGCCTCTCTATGCAAATATTTTCCTCTATGGGTAGATAGCTGTTGTAAAATATTGATGCATTAAGCAGTAAATTACAGTCCCTAAACCAGGGCTAGTGGAGAACTTTGTGCAATATACTGACTGCTTAATATACCCAAACTTTGCCTTCAATTTACGAGTTGAACCGCACCATGTCTGGTAATCTCTCTGGTGAGTAAAAGTATCTTAGCTAACAGTTAGCAGGCACTCTCAGCTTCAACGAGATGACATCTGCCTCCATCTTGGTTAGTCCCTGTTCCAGATTGATGAGTCCAAACAAGGACCTCCGTATATTATTGCATGTAGCAATGCATTGTTGGCGACATTCAATAACAAATTGGCAACGATAGTCTTGACGGCACTTTTTCTTTTTTCGCCAAGGTAAAGGGGATTTTGCGATAGTTAAGAATCTGGCTCGGTCGTCTCATTTTCTTCGTAAATAATGTTATTTTGGTATCCCTGCTGATTTATAGTATTCCTATGTGAATAGATGTTTCGGTTCTCTTTCTTTAGATTTGCAACGAAAAATACCTCTGGTGCAGGCACTGGAGTCAAAAATTGACGCCAATGAAGAAAGATCGCCAGATTCAAAATTATCAAAATCATCCCAAATTAAAAAATAAAAACGTCGCCAAGTGAAGTAACGTACTTACAACGGAAAAGTACCCCTTTGACACATGAGAGATCTTTCGATAACAGATAGTTTGGTACGGTAGCCAGATTTCATGCACTAACCATTTTTATTTTAGAAACATCGACACGATTGAGATGCATTTTAGCGACTGATAGTGATTAATGCTTAGTGTTTGGGATCAAAAAAAAATGGCAAGAGTCTGTTATAGAAATCTTATCAACACTTGCGATGCTTTCAGCTCACATAACGACTAACAAGTCAGTAAGAGGGTAAACACCGTAACGTGGATAACTTGGAGCATTTCCACAGTGCTTCGCTAAACTTATCAAAATAAAGTCCTTATTAGCTTAACGAATGTTGCCAAAAGTAATGTTGTGGAAACCTTGAATTGGTAGAATTACGGTAACCGGGTCGCAGCGATAAATATTTCATTCTGGCAACCCGCTACCTTACTTGGCGACGGAGCAATTTCGGTAACCCTACACCAAAGCTGATTTGCTATTCGTTTGACCAATCAACCATTTCAAAATTCATATTTACAAAATTGTAATTTATTTGTCCAATAAGTCTTTTTTATTATTCCATAGAATATTTTTAATTTTCTCAAAGATGATTTTTTTCGGAAAATTGGCAACATATTGTGTTTTTTTTTTTTTTTTTTTTTTTTTTTTTTTTTTTTCAATTTTTAGATCTTCGAAACATTTTATGAAATTTTATATCGCGAAATGTTTGTTACTTGTAACTTTTCTAAGTTATAGATTTAAAAATTAATTAATTGTACCTTTTGGATACCTTTTTGGAATGTGCTCGCAGTAAGTTATTTCCTTCACGTTTTATTGTTCTATCTTAAATTTAAAATTTATTAATTATAGTAATAACTTATTCAGTAAGTTAGAATTATAATTTCAGTTATGATAACGTTCTCTGAAAGGATCTTTTGATGTGATTTAACTTATTTCGTAGATCGTTTTAAGTCTTAATTAAACAGTAAGTACTTTTAATGGCTTTTTCTCAGATTATTTCAGACTAATGTCGTGTTCTATCAAACTTTTACTATTGTTAAATTTCGGTAGAAATTTATGTTTCATTTTAATGTTCCTTAGGAAATTAAACATGCTGATAAAAAGTGTAATACCATATGTGTACGTCATGAACCTTTTCGTTCACATACATCATGAGTTATGATATTTTATTTCTTTTCCTACCCCTCCGCTTCTAAATATTTTTTTTATTTAAAAAAATCATCAAATTAAAGGAAAAAATGAGTTCAATGTTACTGCAATGGGAACGTAAAGAGCAGTATCGGCAAACTTTTATTTAAAAAAAATTTTCGCATTTTTGACAGGCGTTGTACTTTCACTTTCTTGTACAAGCTTGCTTATTTGCTTTCCAATCAAAAAAAAAGGTCAAATTCCATCATTTCGCTATTGCTAGTATCGAATCCAAAACTCGTTTCTTCTAATGTCTCAAAAATTCATCTCTGTAGATACTGCTCTTTATCTTCCCACGTTTATGTTCACATCTTAAAAAAAGTTACCTTTCATTTGTCTTTTCTGCAAACTTAATTTCAAAGTAAGTAAAATAACATAGTTCTATTTAAAAAAAATAATAAAAATATGCTTAATCATTTGTTTCTTTCCATATTTTACAATATTTTAAAAAGAAAAAAGAATTTTAATGCTTTTTTTTTCCTTTACGGTTGCGATCAGAGAAAGAAAAAGGTTACTAAACAGTAGTAGTTACCACTCGACGTTAAATCTCGGTTATCACAAATTTGCCATTTCAACTGCGCTTGCGCGCGGACTTAGCTGATTTCAAAAATCTCGCTAAAATTAATTACAAATATTTTAAATTTGGTAATAAACATGAGATAGCAACAGATAAAAATTAGAAATCACAACGTTTTCTCTGATTTAGTTTTTAGGCCTCGGTAAAGATTGAATTTTGCGTCTTAATTATTAATGGATTCGGTGTCTGATTTGTCTGTCCTTTTTCAGGACGAAATTGTGTACCACAGAAGAGCATACTAGAATTGCAGCATCACTTCGAATACAAAGCCGAACCCTCAACCTAAATAAAAATGTATAATACTAAGTTGTTTACGCCTAACGTAAAATACCGCAAAAGACGGATTTCTGTACTAATATTCCAATCATTTTTGAAGTACACAACGTGTTTTACAATTATGTTAAATAAATATTTCCAAACTAATAAATATTGAAGTGTCATTTTTCTCTTAAGATTATCAGTTATTCTCATATCCGTAGTTTCATATAATATGTCACGAAATCGCTGTGAAAATATTCTAATCGCATTCATTTATTAGGTGGGACTCTCTCTCAGCCTAAATATAAACAATCAACACGAAATCTTAAAACAGAAAGCCCAAAAAGCTAAGTCCGCGCGCAAACGCAGTTGAAATGGCAAATTTGTGATATCCGGGATTTAACGTCTAGTGTAGTTACCAAGGTGATAGTTTGAGCAATCCAAAGCTCCGCCCCTTTTCTTTGGGTCTATTCTCATTGGATGATTTCCTTTGTGTACATTGTATTACTTTGTTTACATTAAATCGTAGGTGCCAAATTTGGCAGTTTTTGAAAAAATACGCCAACGCGACCCGGTTACCGTAATTCTACCCTTGAATTAAACGTTATAACATTTTTAAACAAAACAAGTCTAAAAGTTTCATTAACTGAAATATAATCCGCCAAGTTACTCAATTAACCTTTTAAAAGCATAATGATCAGCCTAATAAATCTATCGATTCATTAGAAAACAATAAAAGATCTATTATAATGTAAAATTGAAACAAAAGGAACGAAAATGGCAACAGTATTTCAGTAAAAAAAAATTTCCGCCAATTTCACTTGTTACACGTTATGATAATTCCCCCTAGAGGAGAGTTATCTATTCAGAAGTAATTTATTATGAATGTTGCATTACCAGTTTTAAATGTCAATGAAGGCAATTTGAGAATTATTAATAGAATACGCTATAATCTTACTTTACTTTATTTCCTTCAACAAGATTTTTTTTCGCTGGAGTCAGCTTATGAAATTTTATTCAATTTGAAGCCACTTACTGCAAAGAATTAAATAGTAAATTACTGCTTTCAGGGCAAAGAAAGATTTAATCAATTGCTGTTGCATTATGTCACCATAGACTAGTTATAAGACTCTTATTATTTGTCTATGTATGTCCATCACCGCACTAGAGTCACTCTAGTACGTGACTCTAGTACAGTGATAGTATGTCACCATAGACTAATAATAAGACACTAGTAATAACACTTATTATTAGTCTTCTAGAAAAACGCCCGTCAAGGTATGATGGGTTAAAATTGCTACTAAACTTGAACGAAGCAATTGCCTGCTTTATGATACTTTGATAGTTGAAATTTTAACTCTAACTCCAGCGGATTCACCCTAAACTCCAGTAGGGGAGGGTGGCCCAAAGCGGGCAGATTTTTGAAGAACGCTCGAAAATTGTAGTTTTTGGATTTTTATCGCAACAATTTCGGTTTTATTTCCTAGCAGGGTTCTTGAACTTCAAAATAAAAAGTAATTTTTTATTATTTTAAGCCCAATATTTATTTACCATCAAACTTAACAAGCATGTGAAAAACCCGCTTTACCCTACCATTGAGCCCAAAGCGAGTAAGATTATCTAATCGCGGTTTGGTACATTTTCCAATCAAATATGAAGTTATAAAAATGATAAAAATAGTTGACTAGCTACCTGCCATTATATAAAAAATTATAAAACAGTTGTACATATCCAATTTAAAGTCAGCACATTTGTTTATATAACATAAAGAAATAACTGCGTTAATTAATAGACTAATTAATTGCCATCCTAAAAATTAACTTTTTAAAGTTATACTTATCCTCTTGAAAGAGAAAATCTATGTCAGCACACGAGTCAAGAAATTTTAAATAAATATATGATTAAATCCTATATCCGCGCTTTGCCCAAAGGCATGTTTTTTATTTCAATAATTATAACCTTAAATTAGTAATTAAAAAACGGAATGATCATCGTAGTTTATAGGTGAATAGTGTCAGAATAAGTTAATATTATTGACAAGAAAAAAAAAGCTGGTCTTCGACTAATCACAAGTTACAAAACTTCATTTTTCTAATTTTAAGCCTGGTTGCGACAGGCCGCTTTACTGCTGCTTCGCTGGGACTGATAATAACTCGGAGGTGTTCGGATAAACACGACATACGTATTCATCGCCGCTAACACACCATGGGGGGCATACAAAGGCCCACCCGCTTTGGGCCACCCTAGAGCCACTATATAGACAGGCCGACGCATCAGCTTAATTCCGAGCCATTAGAAGCCATCCGAGCCATTTTGGATCGGATTTTTCATTGTTGCACTGCTTGGGTTACCACAGCAAAGTTTCGGATTTCGCCAAATTTGACGGAAATAAAATTTTATTTTATAAACAATTCACGTGCCGCTAATAATTGCTTACAGTAAACAATCACCAACGCGATAACTCGCCAGAAAAGACAACCACTCAAACACGCGCTCCGATCCAAAAAGGCTGATCTTAAGCTGATGCGTCGGCTCGTATATATAGGGGCCTTAGGCCACCCTCCCCTATTCGCAACTCCAACGAACTATAGGGGGCACTGCAGTCACTGTCTAATGGCGGAATTAAAAACTAAAACAAACGCATGTGGTAACGAAGAAAATGCTAAAAGTGTTGTGATTTTTGTTGTTATGTATGATTTTTTCGCTTTATTCATTTGAAAAGATTTTTCAAAGTCTTTTGGTTATTCTGACCCATATAGAAAGAGATTAGAAACCAAAAAGTATTACGAAAGTAAACAATTAATGCAGAACACACAGTAAGTTGTTCTGAAGCAGCCATTTTCACGATGTTGAATTCGAAATTCATAAATTTTTGGTTCGCTTCGAACGGCATTTTCATTTTGTACCGTTTTTTCTATACATTAGTACATATTAAGTTCAATTTCGTGACATTTCTGGCATTTGTTGACATTTTTGTCACATAGTGCACATACGTGTCAGACTGTCAAGAGTAACGTTTAACACTAGATAATTTATTTCTATGACTGTATGATTGGATATCAAAACAAATCATGCATTTAATTCATTCGTCATGGAAATGATTTACCTGATATGCGAAATCTTGTCAAGATACATTATTCTTTCACACAATTTTAAAACCATAACCCTATAAACAGATTTTTGGCGAACTTTTATTTTTTATTGTTCAAATTCTTAACGTTCTTTCTGGATTTTTCAATCTGTTCTGCGATAAATATTTTCAAGAAAATTTATTTGCATACTTTCTATTTCAGTAGGATACTGTAGTAACAAAGGTTATTTAAATCATTTATGTGGAATTAGGTTAAGGAAAAGGTCCAGTCAATGCTGTTAAGTTCGTTTTTTTTTTTTTTTTTTTTTTTTTTTCATCGAATTGAAAAACTGATATTTATTCAAATTCACTCAGAACAAAATAAATAAAATGTGTACTCACAGTTTATATATGGTGGTAGTTTTCTTTTCAGTTGATTGACCATTATTTCTTTTTACTTATCGAATTCTGTAATCTTACTATCATTTTATTCCACTCATGATAAAAATTAAAAATGGTTTAACTAAAAATGCGAAATCTCGCCAAGGCTACTTTGCTCGCACAATTCCAAAACTATAACCCTAAACAAATTTGGCGAAACCTTTCAGCTGAGAATAAAAGGAATAAAGTAAATTCTTTCTCGGTTAAACATTTTTCATTTTGTTCTACGATAATAAATTCAAGAAAATATTTTGCATACTGTCCATTCCAACTAAATGCTGCTGTAAAATATGATTAGTTAAATTAATTTAAGATTAAAAAAACTCATATTCTTACAAATTCATACAAAACAATAAAAAATTTTACCTGGTATAACGTTATCCAGTTTTGTTAATCCAGAGTTTTCTTGTTTACGCTTCCACCATTTAATACTTTTTTGAAAGAAATAAGGAAAACTAACATTATTTTGAGAAGCTCGAGAATACTACTAAGGGACGAATTAATTTCTGTTGTTGAAGGCGTTCTTAGACATGTTGAATGCGTTACTCAGAACAAACTGACCGCGTTTACGTCAACAGATACACGTGGAGCGCAACGTGGCAATGTTTTAGTTGCATTCGCAGTTTTATAAATCACCGCAAGGTAGAGTATTCGAGCGCTGGAGTTCCGAATATGACGATCATTGTTGACCACTTTTTAGTTTCTTCATTCTCCTAAAATTTGTCTTACCAGTAAAACAATTAAGTTACCGGATCCAGTTCAGCCTTGCTAAAATAAAGCATTTCCCTGAATGTCAAACGTTGCCAAAAAATATTATCAAACTATAAATCACTTACTGAATTATTTTTGCGTCAACAATGAAATAGTGCCGTCACGCGTGCAATAGGGCGTTTCATTGTTGGTGATATCAGAGTGTGACTCGATCAGTGATTTTGGCTATTATAAGGTCCCTATATATACAGCGGCTCTAGGCTATTATATATATGAGGATGTATGTCACTGATTAAAACGCAATACACAGCACCATTGATTTAAAAAAATGTATAAAAATAGTTGTTGTCATATTAGATTACATAATACTAAAAGCATTGATACTAGAATAAATACTCTTATTTCAGTAAATGTGTATAGTTTAGTAATAATATTTAATATTACTTCCAGTTCATTGCCTTAAAAATATCCCCTATGTTAGAATTTTAATATTTTAGCATGTCTCACATGAATTTTCCTAAAACGAGCGAGTATTTTATCGCATAAAAACATACCCCCATTGCTTCATAGATAAAATGCAAATCACTCGATTCAATTTTACCACGAGGACATAATAAATGGTTATGGCATAAAAAATTCAAACTATGCCCTACTTTAGGACACAACAAGAAATTTCTTTCACCTATTATAGCTAAATAAACTTTTTATATTAGTTTCAAACTCACTTTATTTTCATAAGACCTAAAGCTAGAAATAAACACAAAAGACTGATATACGACTCGTAGTGATTTATGATGTTAATAAGGGCACTTCAGAAAAAATATTCATAAGTTCATACGAGCTTTAATACTTGAATCTTGATTTATGACAAATTTTAATGCGCACTTAAAATTAATGGTGCATAAAAGTGAAAGTAGATTTTACGCTTTCGTTGCAAACGACTTTGCTGTAAAGAGGCGAGGTATAAGCAATTCATGCATATTCAATAGTTTACTTTTATGCTCAGGGAGCGTATTAAAAAAAGGTAAGGGCAAATAAAAAATAAATTAGACGGAAAATTGCTTTCTTATCTGCAATGCATTTGAAATATAAAATTAAAATATTCTTTTGTACCCATAAATACTATTGGTGGTGCACACTTCCTTCATGCTCTACTTGGACTTTAATTTTTTTTTTTTTTTTTTTTTTGACCATTTTTCCGTAAAACAAATATAAAAAGTATTTTAATGTAATAGCGATAGTTGTAAAAATAGCATTGCGTAATTTTTTTTAAAAATAGATTATTTTTATTGTATCAAACTATTAGGTCTGCTGAAGAGGAAATATTAATGCAAAATAAATTGTTTTTAAAACCCATTTTTTGCATCGTCATTTTCACTCAATAATGACGCCTACCCAAGTAGCACGCACGGTTTTGGAGATGGTTGGCCTAAATAATTTGTCTCGGAGCCTAAATATTTTACCCTACTCCTAAGATTTTACAATTTTTGTCAGTCTGTGCTAACCCTCATTTTTGTCTTCGGCTGGAAGACAAAAACCACCAATCGTAGAAAAAGCAGAGACCATTCTTCCAATTATAGAATTCGAAATTTTAACCTATGGGGGCAGCCACTAAAACTTAATACCGAAGCTGTCTAGATGTTGATCTTAATATTCAACTAAAGACGTAAGCAGTTAAGCCCAATACATTAAAATTGTATCAGTTAAAGAAACTTTTCCCTTTAGTTCGAGGTTTAGTTTTAAATTTTAAACGCTTTGTTACTGTCTAACCACAGATTGTATGGAATTTTCAAACGTCCAGATGAGACGAATCTATCTGAATAAGGGGGGAAAGTCAAAATTTGATGCGTGTATTCCGTTCATTTGAATGAGACTCTGCTTCTACAAAAGCTGACATCGCTAAAAATAATAGATTTGTCCATTTCTGGCTGTAAAACGGATGTTTGTCTTTCCATACAATCCGTGGTCAGACAGTACCTATTGACTTCTGTCTGTTCAGTTTGATTTTTGTACTGCAGAATTTGTCAATAAAGTTAAATATTGCAAACTACCTACCTAAGCGATAATCCCTTCGACGTAGTAATGAATAATTTAAATAAGCTTCATATTATCTTCTAACTACAAGTATCCTTACACTGTCAGGGGTCCGCACTGAACATTGGTCCATGAAAGGTGTCCGCTGGCTATAAAGTTTGGGAAACCCTGCACTAATGGATAAGATTTTTTTTTTCGGCTGCATGTAAGGCAAAGAACATATCTTTTAAAAGATAACATTTGAATCGCAAAATGTTTAACCTAATTACTGAATATTTAGCGGTTATGAAAGAAAAAAAATAATTCTTACGGTTTTTTTTTTTTTTTTTTTTGTTCACATAGCTCCAATTAAGATCTAATTTTGTGTACAAATGTTACTAAATGCATGAATTGAGAAAATGATAGCCTTTGAGGAAGACGTTTAGGAAAAGAAATTTATTAAAGCGAGAAAACTTAACATTACTTAAACTCTATTCTCCTGCTTCAGTTTTATTAAATACATTTTACTATTTCGCTCTCCAATATTTTCTTCTCATTTTTTTAGTGCAACGAATTGAAATGCGTATTTTAAATCCAGCTCCTAATTGCAGTAAATAATTTTTGTCACAGCACTTATACTCTAGAAGATAATATTACAAGCAATAACTATAGCATGTTAACATGATAACTTTAGATCAGATTTGCAATTTTTAGTGAAAACCGTTGCCTTTGAGCACACCATTTTATTATATAAATGTATTTTCAAAGATTTCAACTTAGAAATTATTGGAACCAAGTGCTTTTTCAATCAAACCTTTGATTTTAGGAACTATTAAACTAAAAAGCATTTACTATAGATAACTTCAACTTATTTATTAAAATATACAGAAAATTACTTCTGGAACAGTAATGTCGTTTCCGTATCTGAATGATTGTAATTATTCTTTTCATTTAATTTTGTTTAAAAAAAATGTTTCAATTAATTAATTATACATTTAATGCATTAAAATTCGTTTTTCCTAAAAGTTTTTCTTACGTGATTGAAATATTTTGATAAAAGATTTGGTATTTTGCATTTCAGAAAGAGTTGAGAGAAATTAATTACGTCATTTTCTGGACTTAAAAACACATTTCCTTTTAAACATAACAGTTCATAAAAGTTCCTGTTCATACATTGATTTTAAAAACAAAAATCTTTATGTTTAACAAACAAACAAAAAAAAACTTTCACTGCGCTTTTATACAATTCACACACACAAAAAAAGCTTTATATTTTCAAACGTAATTCACAATTTTTCGGGTTAATCTCTCGAAAAGAAACTTAAATACTTATGAAAATTGCGTTTGAAGAACTCAAAGGCGAACGACATTTTTTAATAAAACTGATTTTGTAGCTTTTAAAAAAAATGAGAGAAGCACATATGATGATAGAAGACTAAATTTAGTATTGACACCTGTTTGGTCTAGTCGTTAAAGGCCTACTTAATAGCCATAAACTTTTCAAATGTGAACAAAGCTTGCCTCTCAGTTCGTCTAGTAACCGAAGAATTTCTAAATCACCTTACAAGAAACTTTCGAATTTGATCTATTCGCCATAGCAGAAAAGAGCTACCAGAGCATCTACCTCCAACTAAAGTAGCAATTGCGGAGATTGGTTCTTCACGCTTACGTGAAGTATAGAGGCACCCCAACTTAAACTTTTGTACAGGCACAAGTTCTCAATCTGCCGAATGGAATTCCAAATTTTGACGAATGATGATAATTTTTCCGAACTGTCAAACAAAATTTGCCTAATAAGAAGTTTATGGTCATAAGTGGTCGAAATGAAATCCCATGACCTGTTCCCATTTAGAGTCCTGATGACATATTGTGCGCTTCGACTCCACTCAGATGTGCTATCTTGTTTTTCAAGGCTCATGTTTACTGCAGCGCTATGAAAATCCATAAGTAACTCCATGATATGCGTTTGTTACATCTTTTTCTTGATGCAGTTCTATAAACAATATACTCTGATTCCGACCGCGAACAAATGACCCTTGTCAATCATTTCAAAAAAACGAATCCATTCCTTAAAATAGATAGAGAAGAAAGAAAGAACGCGTGCGATATTTTGGAGTTAACACAATTTGGCAATATAAAAAAAGCTACTCCTAGTATATTTTCTCTATGCGATTATTTAGACTGAAATTAGACTGATTGTTTAGACCTGAAAGGTTTAAGTTGCAGCAATAACTGCATTGAGTTGGAGTAAAAGTAAAAATGACAAGCTTTCCATTCTTTACCGCAACCCCTACTCACGCCAATTTTCAATTGAAATTAATTATGGGAGGCGTTATATCTGACCAATGGCTGCTGAACGAAATAAAACAGAAACCCACCCACTTATGTAGGATGTGATCTGTCCAATGCGACATCTGCCTTGATCGCACAAAATTAAAATGTTTCACCTCTTTGCCTAATTTCTTATATTCCAAGGTAACGTATTCAAGCTGTAGAACCAATAACGCAATTGCAAATTCTGTTCTTCAGATTTCCTCTCCATATCGCCTCTTCACGAATATGGACGCTTCTGAAACAAGGCGCAGCGAAAGATCCAATCTTCATGGTCAGACTTTCATTGAATTACATATCTGTTATATTAAACAAGTGCTATTGCATTAGAAACAATAACAACACAACGTTACTTTGTTGTTGTTGTTGTTGTTAATGCCACTTAGGAGACCCAAGTTGTTTTTGCTTGACGAAGTAGGAAAAATGGAAAAAGGGAGCTGCTCCAAAGAATGTGAAGATCCCAATTGGGAGGACTCAATAGATGGAAGTGTCATCTCTATAATTTGGGCATAGTTCCGGAGGGGAAGTTGGAAGTTTCCAGTAACTCTGCACCGGTGGTAATTGCTTGCAACAGACCACGGAATTCTCGAGCTTGCAGATTTAAAGAGCACGTACTCCGCATGTACTCGGCGGGTAGTTGGCGGCTTCAAACTTCAAATCAAGAGCTAGTTGTCAGTTATCTATTTTTTAGTTTTAATTTTGCTTGAATTGGTAAGTTGAAATTTGATTATATTGTGAGCAATCTAAGTGTTTTGATACTGTTTAATTTCTTTTTGTGTATTTCTTAGATTCATTGATTTTAGCTAACATGAACATAATTAAATTATTATTAATAATATTATAACTAAGCGAGTATGACCATAATCGATTTTAACAGTTTATTCCAACTTATGTCAAAAATATGGATATAAATCATAGTTGAAAAATAATGAAAAATTCAGATATAAAAATGCAATTTCTAAGCTCTAACACCGTGAGAATTAGTTTTTCCATGAACTGGAACTGCAATATCATAGCTCAACAACAATCCAAATTTTAAGAAACCTTAACCGTGCCCATCAATATAGTCGAGGCAAACTTAACCAGTTAGCGTCGTAAAGATTAGGATCTGCATAGCCTTCCCAATACAGCCAGGATAGGTTTGTCCCAACTATCGTGAGAGATATAATAATAAATAGGGGAGAGTCGGTAAATACCGTACACATTTTTTAAATATCATCTATCTTTCAAAAAATCAGTAATCCAACGTTATAAAGCACAAAAATTGCAAAATATTGCAATATTTTGCAATTTTTGTGCTTTATAACGTTGGATTACTGATTTTTTGAATTTTGCAGCACAAAGGTATTTATTCGTTATCATCTATCTTTGTTAATATTCGAGCAATAGTAGCTGTATTGATCTCATATTCACCTATAATATTTGTCGACATGAATTACATTTGAAGTTGGCTCCAAATACCGTTTTTTTTTTTTTTTTTAATTAGAAAGTGAAAATGTCGCGTGTACGGCATTATGCGACATGGTCGGGAAATACCGTACAGTAAAATATCCGCGAAATGAAATGACGACAAGTCAGTATTGAACTAAACAAAATGTTTATTCATAAAAAGCACAAATGGAAAATTATTTTCGGCAACTGTCACGCTCGTATAATCCTTTTGCTGTACCCAAGTCGTCGGTGCATCCCTCATGAGACCAAACTCTGCATTTATGGCATTCGATCCAATCTTCTGACGGCGGCTGGACGTATGACGCTCCACAAACTAAGCAATCGAAACGAAATCTTCATTTGAGAAGTCTCTGGATTTTTCCTTCTTTTTTTTCTGTTCCTTTCTTTCCAGACGTAAAAGTGATTTTACTTTTCTTTTCAGCTTTATCGACATTTAATTTTCATTTTGTGGCTGTTGTTCCCTTCTTTGGTTTCTTCTTATCCAACAGCTTGTTTTTTATACACATGGAACTCAGAATTTCAGAGAATTGAGCATGTCTTTTCCTGTTTGTTTATGATGGTAACGCTCTAGGCAGGTTTAGAGGTGAAAGATCCAACTATTTTGGAGACTTATCGATGACTGGTCGTTCTCCGTATGACTGGACACTGTAGACAGATTCTCCTGATGTTTGGGCACTTAGATTTGGTGTCCCTAACCTGATCAATGGTTTTCTTTGCAGAAATCCATACAGCCAAGCTTTCCCAGCAAACTTCTTTCCTCGATTAATCGAATGCTTAATATTATTCTTCTCCGCTATTTCGAATGCCAGACGACGTAATTTCAGTTGAATAACACCACAAAGAATTTTCTGCATCTCCATTATATAAGACTCAATTTCCAGTTCACACTTTCCGCTAAGAATTGTTTTCTGTCCAAGACGAGGCGCTTTCACATTTTTGGTTTTAACTCTGCCGCTTAAAGTCATTACGAGGATTCCTTATTTCTTTGCTGCTCCTCTCATCGTCATCTCTTTATTCTCAATTGCTTACATCGCTTCGGTAAGTTGACTCGAAGTCCACGAGGCTTTATTCGTCTTTCTCCTATATTTCCCCATCTGAAAGAAAAGTAGTAGGAGAATAATCAGATTAGGCTAAATGTTTTAAAATAATTAGTACAAATTAAATAAATAATTATTTTTTTCCACGCTAAATTAATAAAAATAAATTTAAACTTTTAAAATTAATAAAAGTAAAATTAACAAAATTAATAAAAGTAAATCTTTTTTTTTTTTTTTGAATTAATAAAAATAAATTATTACTTCTTTTATTTTCTAACATGTAGCGGCATAATCGACAGTAATTGACAGGGAAATAAATGTACGAACTAGCGTCCGCACAATTTTATTTGGGAGGGGGTGTCGGATAAACCTCGTTCGTGGGGTATGTTTAAAATATAGCATGAAATCTAATAACTCTTTGTGTAATAACACTCTTTAGTTTTATAAAAGGGAAAAATAAAATTTCGGAATGGTTTAAAAAGTTTAAATCTAAGATTTTCAGATAAAACATACCCGAAGGCAAGTACCGTACTTTGGTGGATAATGCCGTACACAATGTACGGAATAACCCAATCTGACCTTTTTTTTTCTTAAGCCTAACCACGTTTAAATGAAGCAGTTATTGATTTCATCTACCACTTTTCCGTTAAATGAATCGTTTAAACTATCAAAAAAAATTCCAAGACACAAATAAAATGGAACTGGGTGGTTTCTAGCAGCTAACAAACATAGTTAAAATAAAATACATTTTCATCTTTCAGGAATGCAAGCACATGCTTTAAAAAATACTTTTTTAAAATAACTTATTGTTTTACGGTTAAAAAAGTAAGATATTATGAAAAAGTTGCTTTTTTTTACACGAAAGTTTTCTAAAACAGCTCTGTTCAAAAAAGGAAAAATCTTGATTATGAATATTATGACTGTAGAATTCTTTATTTCTTTATTTTTACTTCTTTTCTTTTTTAATAAAAAAGTAATTCTTCCTTTTCTCCATTCTTTTATGTGAGCACAAAAAAATTTAAAATTCCGCTTTTGAAGTTTTCCGAGCATATATTTTTCTCGAAGTCTATTTCGTTCCCAAAATACACAAAAGAAATGTTAAGCTTTGTTTATTGGCTACTTTTTCATCTAAATGCATCAAGAATATAAGAAAGACGAAAGAAATGTGTGTCATGTTTTTCAATTTTTTGCGAAAAATGAAAATTAAAAATGTTTTTTTTTTACTTCTTTTCATTTAAAATAGCGCCTGAAATTGCATACAAAGCTTACTTTTCTTCATTTTGCTAAAATATTTTTAGGTCCTTTGACTGTTCCAGTTTTTTCAAAATATATTGAAATCCATTCTGGTAGAAGTAATTTAAACGCAATTTGCCTTCGGTTGTTCGAAAGAAAGTAAGCTCTTTTTTTTCATCTAAATCTTTCAAAGAACATTAATACATTTCCTATTAAAATTATGAATACATTTTCATAAAGACCCATTTTTTGATCTAAGCAAGAGTATAAAAAGAAACTATTCGTCGACTTGTTCAGGGTTCTGAAAATATGACGTAAAAGCGTATATACCCATAAGCATTGTCTGCACAGATACGAAGTGTATTTATATCTGTATGAATTGGCATATTCTATATCTATATGATTGTTTTAGTTAAAGTGTTGCGAGTTTCGATAGTGTCATTTATTTTAAGAGACTAAAAAAAAAAAAACTTTTAATGATTCGACATTGTAATCACAGATTTTCATCTCTTCTAACAAAACTTCTCCTAACGAAATTTTTAAAAAAAATTACTAAAATAATCAACTACGGAGAGACAATTAGTTTTAATATAAATTGTTCCCAAGCTAGACTCAGTTTCGTGCTCTGTGCAAAAATAAAAAATCCTTATATGTAAAAAGTAATTTAAATCCAAAATTAAAATATATGATCGTCTAATTGAGTGCTGCCAAGAAAAGTACATTTTAAATACATACTCCTAAAGGAAAGTGCATTTTTAAATATGTTTCCCCAAACAAAAGTACATTTTCAAATATGTACTCCTAAAGGAAAGTGCTTTTTGAAATACGTTATCCCAAAGAAAAGTGCATTTTTAAATACATTTTTCTCAAATAAGTTTTGTACCAAACGTATGCAACTCTTGCTGTATTTTGTAGAATTTACTAAAGAAAAACTGGGAACCGAGGAAAATATTTTTCTACAAAAATTATTTCAGCAATATTTAAAAAATGGTATAACTTGTTTGACAGAAAATATTACTATTTTTGACACAAAAGATAATACAAAAATGATTGTTTTCATTGATATATTTTGTAATATTAAATAAATTGTAAATGTAATACGAAATAAATGTACGAAAGTAAACTAGGTTTCAAACGATACAAATTATATCAGTCATATCCGACAAGATTAATTTTCCAAGATTTCCTACACTAATCATCATCGTAAAAAAAAAGAAAAAGAAAAGAAAATACTTGCTCTTTATTGCATAAAAACTTTAAAATCTCTCAATTACTCTCTACTCTCTGCTGCCACTTGGCTAGATAAAAGGTAAAAGAGGAGTCATATTTCATTTCGATTACAACATCAGCTTGCAATAAAACACATAAAAGTACCACCTTTTTGGATATAAGAATTAATATGTTTCATGTATTCAAAGCTGATAAAACCGGATAGGTATAGGGTCATTCCATATCAAATCGATCAAAAAAGTAAGATTTTCAAGTTAACCAGTTCCGATTTTTCTAAAATTTTATGCAGAGATATTGTTTGGTAATAAAAGTAAAAACCCAAATTTTTAGATTTTAAATACAAATATTCATTGATTGGGGGTCATTACAAAAAATCAAATTTTGGTAGACGGAGTAGCTTTTTAACACACACAACTTTTGTTCTAATTGCACTACATGCAAAAACCTGATACCATTTTAAAGCTCTTAAAACACGCATTAAGGTGATGTATTACATGATACAAAAATGCAGTCTTAAATTTTGAAGGTCATTCAAAATTTCCATTGACCTTGAAAATTTCCAAAAGTTATTATTTTAAAAATCTGAAAAAAATATATATTATACACACTATTGTGTTCTTTAATTGTGCCAAGTTTCATGTTGGGACAATCAGGAGATCGGCTATAATTTAATGTTTTATGCAACGCATGTTTGACGATAAATTGAAAAATAATGATGTAGCAACGTTTGGCAGACGATAAATTAGAAATGTATAACAATTTTAAAATTATGTTTGCTCTTTTTTAAATATCGTCTGCATATTGACTTACAGATGCTATTTTCCCTGCATGCGATGGGATGCTCCCGGGTTCGAATCCCGGCTCGGGCGTGTATGTACTTTCTCTCTCCTGTCCTTGTCCTTCCTTTGTGAATGTTTGCCTAGCCTATTAAGGGGACCCTATGGCATGTGTGTATTGTGGAAGTTGGACTTCACACCAAATTACGGTACAGTTGGAAAAGTGAAACAGCGCACCCCAAATTGTTCTGCACCCCGATGAGTTGAATCAACTTTTTAGTTGATTTAACTCTTCGGAACATTGCCAAGCGTTTGCTCTACACACGAGTAAATTTGTTGAGTCAACTCGGTTCAGTTTTAACAGTGTTGTGGGGTATTTTTAGAAGAAAAATTGAATCTACGAAGTTGCCTCTTGTGAAGACAATGGAATATAAGGTGTTTATAAAGTTTTAATAGAATGCCACGAGTAATAAAAAGCTAATTTGCTGAATAGAACTTTAAATTTCTCCGAATGATCAAAATTTGGGCAAACATAAGTCCAAATTTTGCCGAATGATGATAATTTTGCTGAATTATCAGACAAAATTTGTTGAATAAGGACATTTTTGGAAGCTGATATTGGCCTCCCCTGACCTTCCATCGAGGCTCACCTGGTCGTAATCCTTTTCATCTGCCATAACATTGTGTGCGTGAAGACTTGAGACCAGTTTTTACTTAAGTGCAGAAACTGGAAGGAGACATAAAATTGCAGAAGCAGAAAGCAACCTAGCAAAGCATTGTCAAGAAGTATATAACTGTTAAGTCAAGTTTGACTGCATGGATAACTTGTGTAATTGTTTTATGTAATGTACTCATTGTACATCACATTGAATGAATTTTTCATTTTCCTAATGTTGTATTATCAGATTGATTGTGATACATTTGGACACACATATTTGACTTTCAATTGATGGCAATTGATTTTTGACCACTTCTAGTAACATTAAAGTTTAAATTATGCATGATCCCAGTGTTTTCCCAACATAAAACTTGGCACAAATAAAGAAAATAACAGTTTATACATTTTTTTTTTTTCAGATTTTTAAAATTATAACTTTTGGAAAAACTCAAGGTCAAAGGTTATTTCAAATGACATAAAAATGAAAAAATGTTAAATTATGCATGATCCCAGTGTTGTCCCAACATGAAACTTGGCACAAATAAAGAAAACAATAGTGTATACATTTTTTTTTTTTTTTCAGATTTAAAAATTATAACTTTTGGAAATACTCTAGGTCAAAGGTTAATTCAAATGACCTTCAAAATAAAAACTATTTTCGTATCATGTAATGTATCATTTTAAAGCTCTTAATGTAAACTTTCAAAATATATAAAGTTCAAGTTTCTAACTTCATTTGTTCCAGAGTAATAGTCAGGCAAGTATGAGCCGGTGGAGCAAATCATTAAAATTTCGACCCCTAATATCTAAAAAACTACAACAGCTAGAGGGTCAAAACTTTTTTTTTTTTTTTTACCACTTAGTAAATGGGTATGAACGTGCAAAATATTTTTATAATCTGTGAGCACTCACTTTTTAGGTGTGTGAGTTGACATGGAATGACCCTATACTGGAATAAAAGAGCTTTTTTTTAATTCTCGCAACACTGAACTTTTTAAGCATCAAAACAAGATAAGATCCTATGGGTGTAAATAATAGTATTAATATGCGTTTTGCAGCGAAATGTCGTCTATAATGTCGGACTTTTTCTTACCGAAAATTTTAATCATAACTGGTGTTAATAGTACGTAAAAACTATATAAAATGAGTAAAAGGAAGAAATACAGATTTCTCTTTCAGATTCACTAGGAAGTAGTCTCTTCAGAAACATAAAATAAACGAGCCGACCCGTGCGGAACTCCACACTGTGCTTCGAATCGTTTCATATGGCATCCCACTCTTTAAAAATTTCAAAGAAAGAACAATATGAAGAAGAATCGAAAAAAGTAAAAGTAGTTATTTGAAGACATTAATAATAAAACATCGTTAAATACAATGTTGTGATAATGTGATCATCGCTCACTTTTTGGTTGTACGTATTTTCGACACAAGCATAAATATCATTAAAAGTTTCTACTCGTGAAAAAGCTGTAATTGTGCATGTGAAAAAACGGGTTGCGGCTAATGCAATCCTGCCTATGAGAGCCCCTGACGGAAAAAAAAGAACCATTAAGCGGATATTTATTGGCACGGATTCAAACTGGCGCCATTCTGATTATCAGCACGACCCTCCACCCAACCGAGCAAATGCGCTGAATTTTGAATGCTCTGCATTGAAGCAATGTGTAATAAAAAAAACAGCAAATAAGTGAAACAAACATTCTAGGGAAATCTTTACTAATACTCTGGATGTCATGATGTCTAGATGTCTGTTCGTCCGATTTTCATGAAATTTGGCACAGAATTAGTTCGTAGCATAAGGTTAAGCACCTCAAAACGATTTTTCGAAAATTCCATGTTGTTCGTTTTCTATTTCAATTTTAAGAACGTTTTAGCGAGCAAATTATTACAACGTGGACGAACAAATTATCCTAACGTGGACGAACAAATTACTATAACGTGGGCAAGCAAACTACCATATGCGACCATGGGCGACGAAATTAACATTGCAAATTAGAGAGAAATTTATCATCCATTATTTGTAAATAATACAGGCGAACCAAATGACCTTTTAATTTTCTACTATGGGCAAAGCCGTGTGGGTACCACTAGTTATAAATAATATTGAAAAGAAGTGCTTTTATTTTTTTTTTAATTGATATAATTTCCCATAACAGGCTGCTTTAACCGTTACGGCTTGAATGTCAGCACATGATTTTTTTTTTTTTAATCGAACACTTAAAAACCAAAACCAGTTGAACTGAATCCGTTTTTAAGTGTATATTCTCGAACGTAGACAAAATTCCATTGTTTTTTTTTCCGAAAGCATAGGAGAACATGATTGTTTACTTATGAAGTTGTTGTAAATTTTAATGTTTTACTTCGTATTCAAGTAAATAGTTAAAGGTTTACTGGGTGAAACGCGTAGTTTCAATTTGGGGGTAGTTATTTTTTTATTTATATAAGGAGGTCGGACAGTGCTGTTAGAGGATCTAAATTTCAGCACACAGAGAAAAAGTTTTTCTGCGCAAAAAGGATTCCCTTTAAGTCTGAATTTTTAAATCTAATACTTTTTTTTTCATTCTTACATTATGCTCAATTTTCTGAACGGATCCAAAACTTAATCGATTAATAGTCAACTTATCTGAATAATAACTGTAGCCTGCATTAAGGAGTCGAAACACCAAGGAACATTCGTGTCGCATTTATTTTAATGTGTTATTTATTCTATGTTATGCGTACATGTAATGTGTAATATTAATCTAAATTAGCTATAATGGCAAGACAGCCCGGGCGGACCTGAAGTTCAGCTAGTTAATTGCCGAACGCCCTACCGAAAAAAACTTATCAACTTAACCAAACAACTCACTCCAGGGCTTTTAAGCTTTATTCTTTAACAAAAATTAATTGTGGATTTTTTTTTCCCGCCGAAAGCTTCACAAAAAATTGGAAAATTGGATTAGAATTTTTCTTAAAAAATAAAATCTGCAGAAGAACTACAGGCTGCATCAAGGTTTTGCAACAGCAAGGAGCTGTTTCCGAAAAGTTGATTTTTAGATTGTAGGTTTTTTTTTTTCGTCATTAGCAGCGCCGATAAACATTAAAATGAGGGGGCGGGGATTTCTTCAAAAATTAAGAAAGATCTCGCGTACCGACCACAGAAATAAAAAAAACTCGTATGCGATAAGATATTGAAGAAAAATTTTTTATTTTTGAAAATTTATGCAATTTGTTCTCGCAGGTTGCTTGAATCGCTATGGCTTAGATGGCAGAACTTGTTCATCATTTAACCGAACGGTTAAAATACAAAAACAGTTGAACTAAGTTCGTTTTTTAAGCCTGGCTTTTCGAATGTAGTAAAAATATCACTGGCTATTTGTTTTTTGCCGAAAGAAGAAGGGAAAAAAGGAAATCTTAACCATGAAATTGTTAGTAATTTAAATTTTTTAGTTCGTATTCTAATAAATATTCATAGGTTAACTAAATGAAAAGCAATATTTCAATTTGGGGTAGTAATATTTTCATTGATACAAAGAGTCAAATCTGTATATATATATATATATATATATATATATATATATATATATATATATATATATATATATATATATATATATATATATATATATATATATATATATAATTCTGAAAAAAAATTATTACCTTAAAGTCTGAAATCTTAAACCTGATACTTTTTTTTTTTTTTTTACATTATGCTTTAGTTTTGTGACCGGAGCCAAAGCTTGAAAAAAAAAACTTTCGAATAAGAGTCAATTTGTACATGCTATATCAAAGAGCTTTCCCAGCTCATTTATTTTACTGCCTCACGTATGTTATTTATTGAGTGGAACTTACAAATTTAACCGAAAAACTCAGCCCGATGCTTTCAAAAAGGTTTTTTTTTTTTTTTTTTTGACAGAAAAAAGAACAATTTTTAGACCGTGGGTCTACTATTTGTCATTAGCCTGCTCGATTAGCTTTAAAATGAGGGGTAAATCAAAGAAATTGGTCAAGAATTGTGGAAGATCTCACTTAGCGACAAAAAAACGTGCTACAGAAATAATATATAAAGATAACTGCAAATGAAAGCTTACAAAAGAAATAGTAGTTTTTTAAGTGTTATACAGCGACAAAACTAATTTTAAAATGGGGAAAGTTTTTTTAACTGCAATACTCACTCTAACATAGGAGCAAGGTGAAAGGATACACTCATGTTTGTGAAAAATTGCAACACCAGGAAGGAATTATGCAAATGAACCGAAATTCACAGGAAATGTATAGCCGGGTAAGATATGCAAATGATTAAAACTACAGGAAGTCGCGCATGCGTGGACGCCATCTGAACTGCGGCTTTGACTCTGTATATAAAGCTATAGCTATTAGCTACATGCAGTCCTCGGCTGGAATTGACTGAACTGACGGTGTATTTCATGCATTTCTGCCTTAGCCCTGGCTATAGGGCGGTAACTTTCTGAATATACCACGCCTTGCCTTCAATCTTTTGAGTTGAACTGAACCATCCTTCGGTCACTTCTCTTGTCTGTGCTAATTCTATATCAGCTTACCAGTTTGTTTGGCACTCTTGGCTTCCTTAAGAGGTTTTCCACCTCCAGCTCAGTCACTTTCCAATGCCGGGCTGATGAGTGCTAATAAGCACGAAACTGCAGTCCTCGGCTGGAATTGAGCTGACGGTGTATTTCATGTATGAATACATTGGTTTTACGTAAATTTACAATGCCATATCAAACTCTTTCGAATAAATTTATTCATCAGTAAAAGCGCCATATTAAATACCCCTGAAACTATTTTATGCGACACTAACTCCTATTTTTCAGCCATTTATATCCATCAATGGGCAACGAATAGCCCTCATTATTCACTGCGATATTCAGAAACACTTGTGCAAATTAAAACTTGAAACTCGAATTTATTTAAATTAACGAAGTACAAATGTTTGCCGAACATTTCATCTGCTCAAAAGCGTATAAGACCAAAAAAGAAAAATCACCATCACAAGCGGACGAGTATGAAATGAACTGGCTTTTAAATAAAAGGCGGAAAATTAACGATGTATTTTAAACTCATCGCGTCGCATGTCGTTTCGGAAAAGATGCTCCGAGCAATGAATCCCAAGCGGTCCGTTTCCGCTGCTCATCTTTCAGTTACATATTAAAAAGAAAAGATTCCGTTCATTTGAATGCATCAAATACTTGGTTTATTTTAATAAAAATGCTAAACAGGAGTGATAAAAACAAAGTTTTTGAAATTAAAGTTTTGTCCTTTTCCCCGTATCTCGTTTCGTATTTTGTGCCCTGGAGAAAAATGTCCGTTTTTATGTTTCAAACTCATTAAAGATTTTCAATGATGTCGCGTTCATTTGCATAAAAATATGCATAGATAAAATCACGAAAGCTTTTGCTTAGCATCAGCTATGTATTTGGAAAACTTGAAAAGTAATTCAGCCAGCATCAAATTTTTCAGATATTTTCTTCCGTTTATGCACGCTTATTCTGTTTTATGTATCGCTATAGTTTTCACGCAAGAATAAAAAAAATAATGAACGTGTATTGTTTTGGAAACTAAAACCGAATTAATGCATATTTTGTTAATATTTGAATAAGTATCATAATTAAATATCTAAGTTAATTAGTACTGATAATGGTAAATCTTACACAAAATTACGTTCGAACGTTTGCTGGAAAGCATTTTAAGGTCAAGCTGTGATCAGTTTAGTTATGAAATCACATTATATACTTGCAATGCAGTCTTACTTTGCTGAAACAGCGAAATAACGCTTGATTGACACAAATTGATCCCTGTTTGTATCCAATAACTTGACAAATGCAAAATAGGAAGAACTTCCTTGTCTAGTGGTAAGAGAAGTCTGATTGCAGATGGGAAAGTTCTGGGTTCATATACCGGCTCGGACAAGAATGTACTTCCTCTTTCATGTTCCTGTACTTTCTTTGTGTGAATGTGTTGTTATGCTGTAAATGGTTGCCTACTCTATAAGCAGGTTCCTATGGCTTCTATTAATTGTGAAAGTCGGAATTCACACCAAACTACAGTAAGTTGGAAAAATGAAGCAGCGCACTCCAAAGTTCCCGTCTAGCTGGCAAAAGATAGCAACAACAGCAACAGGAAGGACCCTTAGCAGACTTTAGGAGAAGACATTAATCAAGATGTGCAATTTTCAGATGAATATGAAGAACTCAAAACTTTAGACCATTTAAAAAATTACTAAGTTTTAAGAGAAGTAGTATAATTAGGCATTAAACAAAAAGAAACATCATGTTTTCCAAATTAATTATGCATCGTATTGAGTTTATGATCTCAGTATTAATTATTCAAATGTGAGTAAAGAGCAAATAATTTTGACTTGCTCTTTCTTGACCAGGCTTTTAAATGATTACCAACTACTTTTGAACATGCCTACTTAAGTTCCAGCCTCATCTGCTTAATTGATTCCCAGTGCTATTCAACGCAGCAACATTATTTTTTTAAAAATCAAACATTAACCTTTTCATTAATTTTTCTTTTCTTTCGTTTGCATGCATCATTTATTGTAATCTGTACCTTATTCCCACTATTCGTTTATTCAAAAAATATATGAGTGACATCCATTTATAAAATATCAGTGCATTAAGTTTGTTAGGTTTATGCTCTTGTTTATTCGCTGATTCGAGCCTTTGTCAGACACCCGAACCGCCGTTCTACGCCTTCTTCGACCAAAAAGAAAGCTTCAATCGGTGGTTCGGGCACCTGAGGGAGGTTTGAATCAGCTGATGAATATGCCAATGGGGTTGTTTCCTTCAATCAAAAGTAGTACTTTTTAACCCTGAAATTGATGGAATAAGCAAAAATAATAACATGGACCCAGAAAATACTTTTATTTTCCCAACAGTTATTTTTTAATTAATTTTTTTCAATCTCCGATTTTTCGAACAAGATGTGGTCTTTATGACGTCACAGATGATGCATTTTGACGCATCTTTCTACCACGGTTCCACGTTATGATAATCAAGCAGCGAATTAAAATTGCGCTCTACGCTTGCTATCAATCATATAGTTGCCAAAACACGTGAGTAAGATGCGAATTAAATATTTTGTTCTGTGAATAGCAACATTGAATGGCATTTCATCATTTGTGATGTCATCGGCAGAAGTATAATCAATGAAAGCATACCGATTTAAGTAATTTTTTAAAAATATTAAACTTAAACAATTTATTTTAAAAATGGTCAGATCCTATGTTTTTAAGCATGCTCTTTCAGAAAAAAATACTTTTAAAATTTTCGAAACGACCCCATTAGAGTTTATCCCTGCGCACTTCAGGAAACGTGAATCGCCCTTTCTAACGCACCTACAGTCTCACTTTCACGCACATATTCGAGCATGAGCATATTACAAGCACACAATTTCTAATCAATACTGATCAAAGGGATATTTTTTATAAAATTAACATTTTTACTTCCTTTTACCAAAAAGGAAGTATTGTATTCGCGAAAAAATTTTCACTCAAAAATCGCCCTTAATTTCCATTTTGCTCACCCCCAAATGAATGTTGAGTTTTTTTTTCGATTCGACCACATGCGGAAAAGTGCCTAAGAATGTATAGACACGCGAAATATCCATTTTGACCATCTCCGAGGTAATTACAACGACTTTTCTCGTGACGTCTGTATGTATGTGCGTATGTGTGTATGTGCGTATGTGCGTATGTGCGTATGTGCGTATGTGCGTATGTATCTCGCATAACTCAAAAATGGTATGTCCTAGAAAGTTGAAATTTGGTACATAGACTCGTAGTGGGGTCTAGTTGTGCACCTCCTATTTTGGTTGCATTCGGGTGTTTCTAAAGGGGTCTTTTGCACCTTTTTGGGGGGAAATCATTGTTAATTTCGATGCAAACTCAAGTGGTGTTATAATTTGGCGGTCACTTGGCGATATATCGCCAGTCTTTTGGTTGCCAAGTTTTGTCGCCAACTTGGCGAAAAATTTGGCGATTTTTTTTTTTTTTTTTTTTTTTTTAAATCTGCTTTCAATGTGGCCATTGCTAGTGATATTTAAAGAGTTAGAGAGAGAATCCCATTAAAATTGCAATAATAGGGAAATAGCATTAAATTGGTGTAAAAGGAAGTCATGTGATGCACACATCAGCTCGTTTAATTTCTTTTATTGCAATGTTTTTTTTTTTTTTTTTTTTTTTTTTTTTTAAGGACGGACTTTGATGTATATATTACAAAAGTTCAAATAAAAGTCAGTTAAATAATGCTCAAAAAATGCTTAAATTCAGTTTTCTTTTCCTTCCTCCTTTTTTATACATTGATGTTCTTATTACAACTAATTATTCTTATTTACAAAAATGAAACTTTTTAGTCTAATTAGTTATTGTTAATTTTTTACTCATGGTAAGGGCGGTAATTTAAAACGACAAAGAAAATTAACCAGGATTTTTTTCAAGTCCTCACAATTATCACTTTTCATTCTACCTTTGTGATATTTAATGAGTTAGAAAAATAAAAACGGAATTTTTTATCCAGTTCACAAAATATGAAACGAGATACCGGAAAAAAGACAAAACCTTAATCTCAAAAACTTTATTTTTATTTATATAATATATGTTGTAATTAAGCATTTGTGTTTATTATAAAACGTTTCGGAATTTCTTGCTTGCATATGTAAATATTTTTACACTTTTAGAATTATTTTTACATTTATGTATGCTTAATTTACTGTAACCTGGTTGAATTTTGCGTTTATTCCATTAATTTTTGTTTAAAATTTTTATTCAAAAACGAAAGTATTGTTGCTAAAACTTTACCTGTGTGTTGACTTTTCCTGCTATGCACCATTCAACCTTATGCTTATGAAATTGGCGAGAAATTTAAGAGATATCACCAAGTTGGCATTATTTCTGGTGCCTTGTTTGACAAAAAATCGTATTATGTCGCCAAGTTTAACAAGCCAAGTACCATCAGCTTAGCGACATTTGGGATATAGATAATTTAGCAATTATTAATGACTTCATTGTACATATTTTTAAATTCATTTCCTGTCAAAAAAAAAAACTGTGTGATCATTGAAAGAATTTCTTACATTCTCATAACAATATCTTTACTTACATGCGGTTTTGACTTTTTAATATACCTCCCCATTGATTTATATATTTTTAGCTGTCTCCTCATCTTTTTCAATACAAATACGTTTATCACGTTCTTCTTATGCAAAGTTTCTTTCCTTTTTTTTTTTTTTTTTTTTTCTTGTTCAAAACACTTCTACAAAAATAGTATGTTATGTTGGCCTTTGTCGAAATCAAAACTACAAATTAGACTGCTCGTGGCAATAACATTTTTCCAAATAACGCCAAATCAACTCAAATATTGTTCAAAAACTAAAATAAATTATTCATTCTCCACTGTATGCTTCGAGTTATCTTTCGGAAAAAAACTGCATAAGGAAATTAAAACCACACCGGCAAAAAAAACGGTGGAACTAAAGTTTTTTCATCGAGACTTAATTCTGACTTTTCGAAGCTTATGGCGCACATTCGTTAGATTTATCCTTTGATAAATACACCTGAACGCCTCTTCAATTCGGTTCGTTAATTCTGCTGACTGGCAAGTTCTTTTAATCAGTGCTATGTATACCAAGGAGCTTACGCGGCTCGTTTGTAGCAAAACCGACCAAGTGAAGTAAAAAGATAAAGGAAATAAAGGTCGTTAATGTTTCTCATCTCGCCTTTCTCTTGGGACAAGTTTGGAGAGTAAAAGGCGATAACAAGGTTGTTAACGGAGATTTATTCTTATTAAACCAATTCTTAAACATGGGCATTTTAACTTTAAGATTACCACAGTTGTCAGAATCGTCTGCATTTTTATGGGATGGAAATAGACCCGTATATGTGATCCAATTAATGGTGCTATTCGCTAATCGTCATAATTCTCTGTTGAACTAGTAATTGCCAATTATTAAATTCATGTTGGGTTCTTTTTTTAAGATCAAATTTGACCATGATAAATGCATATTTAAAGTGTACCAGGAAGAAGGAATGAGCTCTGAAGACCGATTTCTCGCTTGGAATTCTTAAAAAATGCCCAAGGAATTAACTCTCAACTCCGATTAGGTTTTGAAAATGTTTCTTTTTAGACAGATCGTTGTGTTTTTTCCGATTTTGATTGAGATTATTTGTGGTGTTTATGTTTTTTTTTTCAGAATATATTTTCAAGGTTTTTAGCTAAAAGAGCAATTAAGGTTGTTGTTGTTTTTTTTTTTTTAAGTATAGCGCTAAAAACTATTTTTCATTAAAAACGACTTCAAAAAACACGCAGGAACTAAAAAACAAAAAATACTTGGTCATACTTACGTAAGATTTCCTATCCAAACCTATAAATAAAATGTATTCCTTAACTCCAACACAAAAATTAGCTAAACACCCCAATGATAAAATAAACTATTTAACTAATGTGCAATAACTTATTTTAATACCTAACCAATTATATACGATCTCTTAATTTTTAATCACCTTTTGAAGTCGATGCCTCCTATAAACTACTACCTAACGGAACTGTTTGAGAACCTAACCTAAACTACGGAACGTTCCGTTCCGTACGGTAAACCTGCCTAACGGAAATGAGTCATAAATATTTCTCACTAACAAATCACCATAAAACGTTGCATTTTGACAAACTGTGTTACAGTGAACCACCTGAGGACAATAACTAATTTTTGTTAAAAACGGCTGATGTGACGTTTTTGCTTATCACAGCAGTATAAGTCTTGAATCATATGACAGCATTCAGACTAATGTTAAAACTGCTACTTCCTGTAAGGGGTCTAAAGACCTTTAACATTCAAAATTTTCGACTTTCTGGAGAAAAAAAATATATGTTATGCATAATTTAATTCTGAACAATTTGATACCTTATTTATTTCCATATGCAAAATACTTTTCAAGTTTTCGTAAAAATTTTTAAACTTTCCCCGTGGAGATTTATGTTAATAGCAGCTGTTTAAACTTCTTTTTCTCAGGTGCCGGTTTCTCGTTTCGCGTGCGTGATATCTCAGAAAGTTTCTTATATATTTCCGTAAAACTGTCAATGCGTGTATTTTTGGTTTATATTTATGATCTGAACCTAAATTTATTCATTTTTTAACTATTCATTTAATTTTCTTTTTTATTTATTTATTTATTTTATTTTATTTTGGGCGAAAATATTTATTTTGTTGATTAACTTTCATTTTTAATTAAAATTTAAGTTCAGATCATAAAAATAAACCAGACAAACATGCATAAAAAGTTTTACGGAAATATATAAGAAACTTTCTGAGATACAGGTACACTGCAAAAAATAAACTGTTGTTTTTACAGTATAATACTGGCAGCTCACATTCCAAAGAAAAACTGTAAAATTTACAGTTCTAAACTGTAAAATTTGCAGTAATATACTGTCTTATAACAGACTTTTATTGTGAAATTTACAGCGCTAAACTGTAAAATTAGCAGTAATATACTGTCTTTCAATGGAATTGCTCTGTGAAATTAACACTGATTCACTGTAAAATTAGCAATAATATACTGTTTTTAATGAAACTGCCCTGTAAAACTTACAGTGTCAAACTGTAAAATTAGCAGTAATATACTTTTTAAGGAATGACTTGACCTGTAAATTTAAGAGATAATATGTAAAATTAACAGTAATATACTGTTTTTTAACGGAATTGCCCTGCAAAATTCAGTATCAAACTGTAAAGTTAGCAGTATTATGCTGCGAAATCAGCTGAATTGCACCACAAAAACAGCAGTAGCATACGGTTTTATAAATGATTTGTACAGTAAAATTAACAGCAGTAAACCATAAAATAAATAGTTATCAATTTTTATGCAAAACGTATCGTTGTCTCTTTTCATAGCCGAAATCACTGCTTTTACAGCTGAAGAGCAATATAGAAAAGTAAAGCAATTGATTCCGTATGTACGTTGTAGAAATCAGCCTACATACGAAATCTGTTCCTTTTCTAAAGTTTTTCAACAACAAAGATGTTTTAGGCTATGAAAAGCAACAAGTAGGGAAATATAAAAGCATTTTACATAAAAATAGTTAACTGCTGCTAGATCTATGTTTTATTGATATTAATTTCTTTGTACACAAAATAAATCAATACCCCTACCCCCCAATCTCTATATTTTATAAACACCTATTAAAGAAGAAAAAGTGGCGCATTTTCTACAAAAAATTTTAGCTCTACTGCAAACTTAAAAATTTACAAATAGAAGGAAATTGCAAAATATGGTTTGAAGCTTTATTTTAAGAATAGTTATTGCCTTTTCATAAAACAAAACTTTTTGATAAATGAAGGTAGTAAAAATGAGGTTTTTTATATATAACTGAAAATACTACATCGTATCTTTACTAAAAGTACTTTTTCACTTCCAGCATTATTGTGTTGCTAAAATGTGCAGCATAATGTGGGAAATGTTTTGCAGCATGCAATCCACTTATACCTTTAAGTTTATTTTAACTTTATGCATGCAATTATGTGAATTTATTTTCTTTTCGGGTAAAACAGATTTTTTTCATGATTTTCCTCTTTTCTTAATGTTATAAGTTGCACGGACCTATACTTTATTTGAGAAGTACTACCGACAAAATTTATTTCACACCATATGAGCAGTATTCAGTATTTAGAATGAGCAGAACGGTTATTATTGTAAACTGATCATTAAAGATTAGATAATTTATCCTATAAACCATTGAAAGTTTAAATACATGAAAACAATAAATATGTGACGGTTCAAATTTCCAAAGCTACTAAACAGAAACAATTTTTCACTCGGTATAATAAAATCTGTTACGTTTATGAGTACTTGTATTAAAAGTTAAAACTTTTGTTTTACTACTCCAAAAATTATGTAACTTTACATTCTGTTATACTGTTTTCATGAGAAAAACGAAACATTCACACCATTAAAAATTGCCAAATTATTTTATTTTGTATACATTACCTATAAATATAGATTAGTCATTTTTACAGTTGAATTGAAAAAATTCATTTAAAATCGAATACTAATTTTTTCAAGATCAACATTTTTACATCACGAACTTGATTCTTCTTTGTGACATCTTTGCCGACTTAGTTGCCATCATTAGAACTTATATTATGAAAGTATCTGTCAAAATAAAAATTGTTAGAATCTCATAAAACTTGTGCACACCAAAAAACATGCATGGAAAAATCAAATTACGTAGGTATAAAAATACGCCCTAAAATGATTAAAATTATGACTGTGAATGATCTGAAATTGCCTTGGGAGTTGCTTTTATTTTGAAACCGCTCAACATATACCTAAATTGTAACTGAACCGTTTATTTCAGGAATCAGTTGAGCGCTAAATATGTTGTTTTAAGAAGAAAAAAACTTTTTGGCAGCAATTTGCAAGCGTAACGGTGGTTATTAATGTCTAATTCAAGTAGACCTAATCTGGATACTTTACATAAGAACTCAAAAAAGAAAGATACTAATATCTTACATTTTCTCTTCCATGTAAAGAAATGCATTTATACTGGTTTCTGAAATACAATTAAAAAAAAAAAATCCTTGTAATTTTCGGTATTTTTGAGAGATTTTGTAATTACATATGAGACTGTTGATTAAGAATAATATTTATTTTTTTCGATCAGCTAACTGAAGTGATCGGGAGAATAACTCCTTTTATAAGTCAAGAATTCCAAAAAAAAAAAGCAACGGAAAGTTCTCCAAAATTGGAAAGCTAACATCTTGGCCTAAAGAAAAAAAATAGAAATGTTTTAAGGATGATAAAATTTGAAACTAGTTTTTTCTTATAATAGGCTCCAGATTATCGGATTGCAATATGTTTACTTCAAAACAAGAATTAGGATGAGGTAGAGAATTATTTTTTTAGAAAATGGAGCAAGGTCGACGTTTAGGACAACCAATTGGGAAATATTTAGGTATTCATTTAAAACAATGAATACTGTATCTAGCCTCTTTTGATTCTCCCCCCCCCCCTCCGAGTTGCTATAGTAGCACTGAAAACCGTATATAGATGCAAAAAAATCAGTAATCCAACGTCAGAAAGCACAAATATTTGCAAAATATTGCAGACACGTGTTTCGGTGTTACAAGGAACACCTTTTTCAATGCAAAGAAATGTGAGCTTCTGGATGAAAAGTCATCCGAGAAAAGCAACACCGTGGAACAGGAGATAGTATAAATATCAAAAACTAGAAATTAAACAAAAACAAAAAAGATAAAATGACACCTGGAGGCAAAATTTATTATATAATTCCATCAGGAAAAAAACCGTTAAGTAATAAATTTTCCAAGAAAACCCATAAACAATGCAAAAAGTCCAAAAATGAAACCACTCTGAATAAATTAGCAATAAATTTGCCAGCGGGAAAAACTATGTGTGAAAGCAATGTATCAAATGGAGAAATGCATTTAAGAAAAAAGTGAAGGATAAACATATTGGAATTAGTTAATCACAAAACGAAATAAGAAAGCAAAAAATGAAAAAAATAAAAGTAAGAAATGTACGGCGTTTACATAAAAAATAATATAAAAACTAAACCAATTTTAACAAAGGAGTCCACACAGAAGACAAATAGGGAATTGCAGTAAGATCATTGACTAAATTAGAACGGTTCCTCTGGATGTGGAAAGATTCCCAGAAATCAAGATCCAACGAATTGGGGCATTTTTGGATAATTTGATAAGAGTTGAAGTCAAAAGAATGATTTGATTCCCAACAGTGCTGGGCAATACTGGATTTATTCAGCTGTTGTTTCCTCACATAGTTTTGATGTTCTTTTAACCGAAATTTCAAAGAACGGCGGGTCTGTCCGATGTATCCGAGTCCGCAATTGCAAACAATTTTATAGATCCCACAGCAATTAAGAGGATGAATGGGATCTTTAAGAGAAGAGAAAGAAAGTTTATTAATAGGAGAAAATACCACTTGGAATTGGAATCGCTTCAGAATTCTTAGCAACCTGAAAACTAATACCAGGGAAAAAAGGCAGAACAACTAAATTCTTAGTGTTAAAAGTTCTATTAAGAGCAATATTTTGAGATTTTTTGCAAAGTTTTTTATAAATGGAATCAACTAAGGTGGGCGGATAGTCTCTATCAACAGCTCTTAGCTACAGCCACAGCTCTTAAATAGTTGAGTTCCGCATTAAGAAGCTCAGGTGAGGAACAAATTTTCCTTGCACGATAAACAAATTCGTTATTTAGTTGGCTTAAACGGGCCGTACGTTTGCATTCTTTCTTTTTTCTTTTTTTTCTTTCTTCTTGCCTTGAATTTTTGGTTGTATTTGTTATATCTAGTAGTTTTTGAATTTTGCTTCATTTTTCTTATTTTGCCTTGTTACTGTTTTAATTTGATTGTATTTTTGATAATAATTTGTTCTTATGTGCTTTGATGTTTTGTTTTTGGAATGTCTCAAATTAATAGGTTTTGCAATCTTCGTATTAAGAAGTTTCGCTTTTTGAACCACTTAAAATTTCTTCAAGAATGTAGGCGCAGGAAAGTTATTCCGAATTTTATTTCTTTGAAATGTAACTTACCACGGTCTGTAAAAATTGATAAAGTTATTTTTCGGTCGAAATTGGCTCTACTTAGAGTTTCGATCCAAGAAACTAGGAAACGCCTCTCGTTTATTGAACGTGAGCTCTATGATTTGCATCTCTCTATTTCAAATTCTATTTCTGATTTTGATTATGTTGATAGAACTTCTTGGTCTAGAACCCTTCGTTCTTCGGAGAATCATCAAGTTGTTTTGAAAAAGAAATTAGCTAAACTTTGTAGAAATTCGAAAGTTGTTCCTTCGGAAAATTTACCAGTGGTAAATAAAAATGTTGTCGTTAATATTTCAAGTGTTCCTTTAAGCAGTTCTCAAATTAATGCTCTGAAATGCAATGATAACTTTGCTCTGGCCAGCAAACCTTCTTTTTCTAAGCTTATTGCTCCTATTGAGAAAGCTTTTAAATTTAGTGCCTTATCATCTAGTCAAAAAGATTGCGTTAGGCATCTTATTGCTTCTAATGTGGACTTTAATTCTAGAATTTCCAGTCCCGTCTTTACTAATACTGTTAGTCGTACTGTAAAGAATTTAATTTCTAATTCAGATATTGTTGTTACCAAAGCTGACAAGGGTGGTCAAATTGTTGTTCTTGACAAATCATCTTATGTTGACAAAACTAATGATTTGATTTCTTCAGGTCCATACTTAGAGATTTCTAAAGATCCGAGTGAAAATGAGTTAAAGGCTATTTCTTCTGCTGTCAAGTCAGTTCAGTCTATTCCATTAAATGTTAAACGCTCTGTTATTCCTTCTATTGCTAATTGCGCTAGATTTTATGCTTTACCTAAGGTACATAAAGCTGGCATTCCTTTCAGGCCGATTGTTTCCAATATTGGTACGGCTTCTTATAAACTTGCAAAATATTTAGTCTCTGTGTTTTCTCCTCTTATGAGTCATAATGTATTCACTGTAAAAAACTCTATCGATTTTGTCAAAAAAATTCAGACTTGCGTTCCAAATAATTCTTTTATGGCTTCTTTTGATGTGAACTCATTATTTACGAACGTTCCGGTCGAGGGTTCATTGTTATGCCTTCAGAGTAGACTGTCTGAATTTCATTTTACTTCTAAGGAAATTGAGGATTTAGTTTTCCTTACTCAAACTTGTCTAAAGCAATGTTCCTTTGTTTTTAATGCTAAATTTTATACAATGTCGGATGGTTTGGCAATGGGAAACCCACTTAGCCCCATCCTTAGTGATATTTACATGCATTACTTTGAGCTCAAGTTGTTTCAGAAACTACAGTTTAAATTCTATGTTCGCTATGTTGATGACTGTTTTGTTCTTATGAATCACGATCAACTAAGCATTGATGATGCTTTATCTATTTTAAATTCCATTGATCCTCATATTCAATTCTCTTGTGAAAAGGAACAGAATAATTGCCTTCCATTTCTGGATGTTCTCGTTTCTCGAACTGAGTCCGGTTTTGAAACTACAGTTTATCGCAAACCTTTTGCTGTTTCATTACCCCCACATAGATTATCGTCTCACCCTCCTAATCAAAAATATTCAGCTTTCAACACATTTGTTTATCGTGAAATGAGTATTTGTTCTTCACCTGAGCTTCTTAATGTGGAACTCAACTATTTAAGACCTGTGGCTGTTGATAGAGACTATCCGCCCACCTTAGTTGATTCCATTTATAAAAAACTTTGCAAAAAATCTCAAAATATTGCTCTTAATAGAACTTTTAACACTAAGAATTTAGTTGTTCTGCCTTTCTTCCCTGGTATTAGTTTTCAGGTTGCTAAGATTCTGAAGCGATTCCAATTCCAAGTGGTATTTTCTCCTATTAATAAACTTTCTTAATCTTCTCTTAAAGATCCTATTCATCCTCTTAATTGCTGTGGGATCTATAAAATTGTTTGCAATTGCGGACTCGGATACATCGGACAGACCCGCCGTTCTTTGAAATTTCGGTTAAAAGAACATCAAAACTATGTGAGGAAACAACAGCTGAATAAATCCAGTATTGCCCAGCACTGTTGGGAATCAAATCATTCTTTTGACTTTAACTCTTATCAAATTATCCAAAAATGCCCCAATTCGTTGGATCTTGATTTCTGGGAATCTTTCCACATCCTGAGGAACCGTTCTAATTTAGTCAATGATCTTACTGCAATTCCCTATTTTTCTTCTGTGTGGACTCCTTTGTTAAAATTGGTTTAGTTTTTATATTATTTTTTATGTAAACGTCGTACATTTCTTACTTTTATTTTTTTCATTTTTTGCTTTCTTATTTCGTTTTGTGATTAACTAATTCCAATATGTTTATCCTTCACTTTGTTCTTAAATGCATTTCTCTATTTGATACATTGCATTCACACATAGTTTTTCCCGCTGGCAAATTTATTGCTAATTTATTCAGGGTGGTTTCATTTTTGGACTTTTTGCATTGTTTATGGGTTTTCTTGGAAAATTTATTACTTAACGGTTTTTTTCCTGATGGAATTATATAATAAATTTTGCCTCCAGGTGTCATTTTATCTTTTTTGGTTTTGTTTAATTTCTAGTTTTTGATATTTATACTATCTCCTGTTCCACCGTGTTGCTTTTCTCGGATGGCTTTTCATCCAGAAGCTCACATTTCTTTGCATTGAAAAAGGTGTTCCTTATAACACCGAAACACGTGTCTAGAATATTTTGCAAATATTTGTGCTTTCTGACGTTGGATTACTGATTTTTTGCATATGCACTCTTGTTTGTAAAAATTGCAACACCATTAAGGAAGCATCATAGTTGAAAGAAATTTTATACACAGTTGAGTGGTAATGGTACAGATAAATGATTACATTTTCAAACCAAACAAACAATAAAAAGGGATAGAAAATAT